>NC_080738.1:902336-972336 GCF_019097595.1 Hemibagrus wyckioides | reverse complement strand
GGTGCGAGTGTGTGTGTTGAGGTGCGAGTGTGTGTGTGTGTGTGTGTGTGTGTTGAGGTGCGAGTGTGTGTGTGTGTGTGTGTGTGTGTTGAGGTGCGAGTGTGTGTGTGTGTGTTGGGGTGGGAGTGTGTGTGTGTGTGTTGGGGTGCGAGTGTGTGTGTGTGTGTGTTGAGGTGCGAGTGTGTGTGTGTGTGTGTTGAGGTGCGAGTGTGTGTGTGTTGAGGTGCGAGTGTGTGTGTGTTGAGGTGCGAGTGTGTGTGTGTTGAGGTGCGAGTGTGTGTGTTGAGGTGCGAGTGTGTGTGTGTGTGTTGAGGTGCGAGTGTGTGTGTGTGTTGAGGTGCGAGTGTGTGTGTGTGTTGAGGTGCGAGTGTGTGTGTGTGTTGAGGTGCGAGTGTGTGTGTGTGTTGAGGTGCGAGTGTGTGTGTGTGTTGAGGTGCGAGTGTGTGTGTGTGTTGAGGTGCGAGTGTGTGTGTGTGTTGAGGTGCGAGTGTGTGTGTGTGTTGAGGTGCGAGTGTGTGTGTGTGTTGAGGTGCGAGTGTGTGTGTGTGTTGAGGTGCGAGTGTGTGTGTGTGTTGAGGTGCGAGTGTGTGTGTGTGTTGAGGTGCGAGTGTGTGTGTGTGTTGAGGTGCGAGTGTGTGTGTGTGTGTGTGTGTGTGTGTTGAGGCGCGAGTGTGTGTGTGTGTGTGTGTGTGTGTTGAGGTGCGAGTGTGTGTGTGTTGAGGTGTGTGTGTGTGTGTGTGTGTGTGTGTGTGTGTTGAGGTGCGAGTGTGTGTGTGTGTGTTGAGGTGCGAGTGTGTGTGTGTGTTGAGGTGCGAGTGTGTGTGTGTTGAGGTGCGAGTGTGTGTGTGTGTGTGTGTGTTGAGGTGCGAGTGTGTGTGTGTGTGTGTGTTGAGGTGCGAGTGTGTGTGTGTGTTGAGGTGCGAGTGTGTGTGTGTTGAGGTGCGAGTGTGTGTGTGTGTGTGTGTGTGTTGAGGTGCGAGTGTGTGTGTGTGTGTGTGTTGAGGTGCGAGTGTGTGTGTGTTGAGGTGCGAGTGTGTGTGTGTGTGTGTTGAGGTGCGAGTGTGTGTGTGTGTTGAGGTGCGAGTGTGTGTGTGTGTTGAGGTGCGAGTGTGTGTGTGTGTGTTGAGGTGCGAGTGTGTGTGTGTGTTGAGGTGCGAGTGTGTGTGTGTTGAGGTGCGAGTGTGTGTGTGTGTTGAGGTGCGAGTGTGTGTGTGTTGAGGTGCGAGTGTGTGTGTGTTGAGGTGCGAGTGTGTGTGTGTGTTGAGGTGCGAGTGTGTGTGTGTGTTGAGGTGCGAGTGTGTGTGTGTGTTGAGGTGCGAGTGTGTGTGTGTGTTGAGGTGCGAGTGTGTGTGTGTGTTGAGGTGCGAGTGTGTGTGTGTGTTGAGGTGCGAGTGTGTGTGTGTGTTGAGGTGCGAGTGTGTGTGTGTTGAGGTGCGAGTGTGTGTGTGTGTTGAGGTGCGAGTGTGTGTGTGTGTGTTGAGGTGCGAGTGTGTGTGTGTGTGTGTTGAGGTGCGAGTGTGTGTGTGTGTGTTGAGGTGCGAGTGTGTGTGTGTGTGTGTTGAGGTGCGAGTGTGTGTGTGTGTGTGTGTTGAGGTGCGAGTGTGTGTGTGTGTTGAGGTGCGAGTGTGTGTGTGTGTGTGTGTGTTGAGGTGCGAGTGTGTGTGTGTGTTGAGGTGCGAGTGTGTGTGTGTGTTGAGGTGCGAGTGTGTGTGTGTGTTGAGGTGCGTGTGTGTGTGTGTTGAGGTGTGTTGAGGTGTGTTGTGTTGATTGTGTGTGTTGAGGTGTGTTGTGTTGATTGTGTGTGTTGAGGTGTGTGTGTGTGTGTGTGTGTTGTGTTGATTGTGTGTGTTGAGGTATGAGTGTGTGTGTGTGTGTGTGTTGAGGTGTGTTGTGTTGATTGTGTGTGTTGAGGTATGAGTGTGATGTAACTGATCTTGTGTTCCTGTTTCCTCTACAGACGGATAAGGGTTTTGATAAAACCATGTTTGAGAAGCAGATGTCTGTGATGAGAGGACAGGTAAACGTGTGAAGTTCTACAGAAGTGAGCTCCACACTAATCATCACGTGATGCTGACTAATCCCTGTGTGTCCTTCACCCTCCTGCAGATCCTGAACCTGACCCAGGCCCTGAAGGACGGGAAGAGCCCCCTCCAGCTTGTGCAGATGCCTCGGGTGGTGGTGGAGCGTAGTCGAGGTGGAGGACAGGGTCGGGTGGTGCAGCTGGGAAACGCTTTCACACAGACGTTCCACTGCAAGAGACCGTTCTTCACTTCCTGGTAGTGCAGGAACCTCCTGAAGCTGGTGGACTGTTCACAAAGATCTCAATACAACCTGGACACTGGAGATGTGAGGAGTGGAGATGTGAGGAGTGGAGATGTGAGGAGTGTGTGAGGAGTGGAGATGTGAGGAGTGTGTGAGGAGTGGAGATGTGAGGAGTGTGTGAGGAGTGGAGATGTGAGGAGTGTGTGAGGAGTGGAGATGTGAGGAGTGTGTGAGGAGACACCTGTGGGGGAGGGGCTCTGTGATGGTGTAATCAGGATGCTGATGTATTTTCCCACACCTTACTAAAAGTTCCTACAGCAAGACATTCTACTGGAGAGCTGGGGTGGAGAGATGGAGCGCTTCTTCTGCATTCAGGATCATTTTGGAGCAGTTGAGACTTTCATACAGACATTCCACTATACACACACACATACACACACACACACACACACACACACATACACACACACACACACACACATACACACACACACACACACACATACATACACACACACACACACACACACACACACACACATACATACACACACACACACACACACATACACACACACACACACACACACATACACACACACATACATACACACACACACACACACACACACACACACATACACACACACACACACACACACACACACATACACACACATACACACACACACACACACACACACCCCTCCACTTCAGGCATCAGGCTTCTGGCATGTGATGTCTATTTATTGACCCAGATGACACTTTCTACTGGGCCATGAGGAAGAGCATCCTGAAACTAAGATGTTTTCTCCTTCAGATGGTTCCAGAATCCCTTTTCCCAGTTGAAACCCTGAGGGACTTTTTCTCAGGAAAGAACTGGAGGTCTGTCTTTGATCCAGTCACTGGCCAACCTAGATAAATGGGGTGGACCATTTAAAAAAAACTTTCACTGCACAAGGTTCTTCTCCAGTTCCTGCTTATGGAGGAGATGCTTTTGGGAAGTTCTGACCCAGATATTATTGTATGTTGAGATGAACTCTCGGTGTCCACTAGAACAGGAGCAGGGTCTTTTTTTTCTTTCTTTATTTTAAGCACATTTCTGGTGATGGAACCCAGCTGAAGGATCCTCCAGGTGATGGAAGCCGCTGGAGAGGATTCTTGGTGTTTATCTGGGAATTGTGTATGAAAGGATCACTTCCTGAAGAGAAGTCCTCTGGACTGCTGGATGTTTAAACACCAGGACTGAGGAACAGAACGGAATTTCTGGACGGAAGGTGACCGATTCTGTGGTCAGAAATGAAGGTGTTTTATTTTCCCTCTTGTTCCTGAAGCTCTTTGGTACGGTCTCCCCTCCACACGCTGCACTGGATATTAAAAAGGGAATCTGCTTTTCTTTTGTTTTTGCTTTTTTTAATAAAATAAACTGCCAAGTTTTCTAAAGCTGTAAACTTTCTGAGGAATGAAGCAGAAATATCATGAAACTTGAAAAGAACACACACTGGGCCTGAATGTAACCTGTGAGTTTACATTTCTGATGATTCTCTAGGGGTCAGAGGTCAGCGAGGTGTGTTCTACACTCTGAATGTATTTAATGGAAGCCTGGTGACTCCAGTGCGTACACACACACACACACACACACACACACACACACACACACTGAAGAATAAATATTTGGACATGTATGCATGGTGGACTGGACGTTCCTGCTGAATGGCTGTTGAAGAAATTCTACTTTAAAGTGACAAATCAATAAAACGAGTATTAAAGTCAATTCTAAACTACTTCACTTCCTCTGTGTCCATTTTGTCTTCATCGTGATTTTTAATGACCTGCTGTTGGAGGAGGATCCAGAAACCTCCTGACCGGTCACCAGGTCAGAATGCTCCTTCTCAGATTTCATCGAGCTTTTACCTTTACATCTCTGATCTTCAGCTTTTCTCCTCCAGATCTCGCTCCCTGACTCAAACTGATAAAGATGGAGCATCTCCACCATACCACACATCCTGGGGGTGGAGCTGTAGGGGTGCTATGGAAACCTGGTTTCGAGCTGCCCTCTAGTGGCGCTCACTTTAATCCTGTACTAAAGGTGTGAAGTGCAGTGTGTGGGTGACTCCCTGCTGCAGGGGGCGGGGCTAGGGGAACTTAAACACACTTATCCCCTAGACTTTTGCCACAACTCTGTCCCTGGTAGGAGGAGCTAGCTCAGGTCTGACTCCTCCCCCTGGGTGTTTTATTCTGCAGTAAGGAGTTCTTGGATCTTGTAACCTGACCTGCTTCTCCCACAGCACCGCCTTCTTCCTCACTGACTCCGCCTTCTGACTTGCTATGATGACACATCTTATTGTAGAACTGTGTGTGTGTGTGTGTGTGTGTGTGTGTGCTGCAAAAGCCTGCAATCAAAAGCCTCTGCTTCATCCTCCTCCTTCCACACACACACACATACACACACAATTGTGTAAACCTGTCTGTTCTCACTGAGTGCCCTGTACTGACCCAGATATACCCATCGACTCCTAAACAGTGTTGCAGACATGCTAGCTCAGTGGCTAAGCTGTTGGACTTCTGATTGAAATTGCTGTGAGTTCTAATCCAAGCTGCCACTGATGGGCCCCTGAGTGAGGCCCCTGAACCCACTAGTGCTGTTGTATAAATGAGATAAATGTAGGTGGCTCTGGATAAGGTCATCTGCTGAATGTCTTAAAGTGACCTCTTTCAGCAGGATAATGCTCCCTGACCCGCTGCAAACACTGACCAGGAACTGTTTGAGGAACATAAAGAGCTCAGTGTGTTGAAATTCTCCAGATCTCAGTCCTATCGAGTGTCTGTGGGATGTGCTGGACCAACAAGCTCCGCCTCCCAACTTACAGGATTGAAATGATCTGCTGCTGAAGTCTTGGTCAGATACCTTCAGTGGTCTTGTGGGGTCCAGGCCTCAGTAAGAGCTGTTCAGAAGGAACTGGACAATATTAGGCAGGTGCTTTAATGTTATAGCTGACCAGTTCACATGGAAACGATGGATGCTGAACCTCGGCCAGCTCGTCTTCCCTTAAACGCTCCACTGCTTCATTTGTACTGTTTATTAAGACTAATGTCCATTGACCAGCATCATAACCAGTGGTGTAGTGGTTAGAATGCTGGACTTGGGTACCAGAGATCTCTGGGTCAAGTCTTGTGTGACTTTAAACATTTTACTGGAGTCCTGCTTTATTAGACAAAAGTCCAATAAGCAACAGTGCTCTCTGTCCTGCAGTGGTGTAGTGGTCAGAGTGCTGGACTCTGGTAGCGGCGCTCTCTAGTTCAAGTCTTGTCAGTCTTTATTTGTTATGAATACAGGTCTTGAGTACACTGTGGGCTCGATGAACGCGCAGGCGGGTTTTAGTGGATTTTTTCCCGCAGCTACAGGAAATCAACTGACCACTCCGTCACTTTTTACGAGTAACGAGTAATATATCATTCAAAACTAAAGGGTCGGTTTTTATTTCTGTACACTCACCATAATGACAAAAACCATATGCTTTTATAAAATAAAGAAAGGCTAGGTTCCATACCTGCAGATGCTTCCTCAGGTTCAACATTGAAGCCTTTGATGCTGAAAGCATTTTAACAGCCGGGAAACTAATTTCCCCCTGAACTGTTATATTTGCCCCTCATTGGATTTTAGGATGAAATTATTTTTAAATTTCAATCAGCAGTGTGGATTAACGTAATTGGCAGACGTGCCGCAAAAGAGACCCAATCAAAATAATCAGAATAGCACCGCTTTAACAAACTCTAACCAATTAATATTTATTCAACATATATCAGTTTTTAAAAGAAAATATTCAGATGTAACTCTATTAGTAATCTTTAACATTTTCATAAGTAACTGTAATTTAATTACACTTTTTTTCTCAGTAACTGTAACGAGTTACTGTTACCTTTATTTTGTAATTAAGTTACATGTAACTAGTTACTCCCCAACACTGTTCGCAATGCTTTTTTTTTTTGTTGGTTTGTAGCTATGACATTTCCAGGATCTCCATCAAACCTTCTAACTTCCACAGACAGATGTTACTCTCCTGGTCTCTCATTTTTATACACAGTTTAACACCATACACATTACTTTACCTGGAACAGCAGGAACATTACTTACGAAAACAATTATTTAAAAAAAATTGGTTTAACAATAACATCATTTTAGTTGGTCGATTACTTAAACAGTCAATTATATACAATTATATACAAAATTTCTCTCTGCTTTTTCTGTTCCTGTATCTGCACAATTGTCCATTGTGTTTGATGCCATTCCCTCAGGTGTGAGTATGCTCTTGGGAGGGTCTTCTTTCTCAGCTGCTGTTGTTTCAGATATTTAACCCAATAAAACAAATATATGTAAACTGAGTGATGTCATACTGGGATGGTTTATCAATAACACACCTTAGAGATACATCTGGACTGGTATTATTTATCTAACAAGATGAGAGAAATTTTATTCAAATTGCTGTATAAATATTATCCTGTTAAATCCTTTATTTCCTTGAGATGTAGCTGCTCTTTCTGTGTATTTGTTTTGGAGTTGTGTTTATACAAAAACATTTGGTCAGATATTCTTTTTTCATCCGTAGTTTGTTTCCTGAGTTTACAAGACAGGTGTATACAGGACAGAACATCGGGGTAAATGGGAAACAGGTGACACACTGGGAAAGCAGAACAACAGGAAGGGCGTGGCACAACACATTTGTACATTTGTATTGTGCCACACACATTTGTTTGTCGCTCTGGATAAGAGCACCTGCCAAATCCCAGAAATGTAAATGTAAACACACGTGAACAACAATGACAAAGCAGGATATAATGAAACGCCTGAAAGTGCCCCCTCTGGTGGTCTGACAGGGAAGTGTCCCAGTAACTCCTGACAACTAGAAGATTGAGAAGGAGAAATATTTTATATTAAATGTAATCTTTATAATTGCTAGGTTGTTTATTTATGAATATACATTTATTAATATTATACCACTCTTATGACATTGTAAGATATTTCAAAAGTATTGAAAATAAGTTTTCAAAAAAATTCAAAGGCGGTTAGAATTTTACTTTATGTTAAAATAAAAAACATAGCATATGCAAGATATTTGCTATTTTTTAATTTAAAATCACATTTGTGGAAGTGTAGTTCTCTGCACTGTGTCAGCAGGTGAATGGGTATTAATCCAGAAACAGGGTCAAAGGTTGCTGCTGGAACGCTGTAGAGAAAGAAATCAGGAATGAATTCACGTGTCTGCACTGTGATTAGGAAACTTATGGACTTTGAGTGTTTTTCTGTTTAGACAAACTGTGTGCTACTTGCTACCAGTTACAGGTACAATGTCTTATTAATTTGTGGTTTGGACTTCCAGAGTTACAGAAATACATCCTGTCATTGTTCTCTTATTTATTCCGGATCAAAATCTCTACCACAAATGTATAAGATGGTGTTTGTTTTCAGTTTATTGATTCTTAGGTAATAATCTAAAATGTACAGCAGACACAAGAGCAAGACATCTGTTTGGTACAGACATAAGGTAGCATCTCTCCATCCAGTTCACACACTGTGCTCAGCTGGAATTGTCACATCTCACTGTAAAAGAAAGCTGCACCCTGGAACACATTAAATACACTATATTGCCAAAAGTATTCTCTCACCTGCCTTGACTCGCATATGAACTTAAGTGACATCCCATTCCTAATCCATAGGGTTCAATATGACGTCGGTCCACCCTTTGCAGCTATAACAGCTTCAACTCTTCTGGGAAGGCTGTCCACAAGGTTTAGGAGTGTGTTTATGGGAATTTTTGACCATTCTTCCAGAAGCGCATTTGTGAGGTCACACACTGATGTTGGACGAGAAGGCCTGGCTCTCAGTCTCCGCTCTAATTCATCCCAAAGGTGTTCTATCGGGTTGAGGTCAGGACTCTGTGCAGGCCAGTCAAGTTCCTCCACACCAGACTCTGTCATCCATGTCTTTATGGACCTTGCTTTGGTCACTGGTGCACAGTCATGTTGGAAGAGGAAGGGGCCAGCTCCAAACTGTTCCCACAAAGTTGGGAGCATGGAATTGTCCAAAATGTCTTGGTATGCTGAAGCATTCAGAGTTCCTTTCACTGGAACTAAGGGGCCAAGCCCAGCTCCTGAAAAACAACCCCACACCATAATCCCCCCTCCACCAAACTTTACACTTGGCACAATGCAGTCAGACAAGTACCGTTCTCCTGGCAACCGCCAAACCCAGACTCGTCCATCAGATTGCCAGATGGAGAAGCGTGATTCGTCACTCCAGAGAACGCGTCTCCACTGCTCTAGAGTCCAGTGGCGGCGTGCTTTACACCACTGCATCCGACGCTTTGCATTGCACTTGGTGATGTATGGCTTGGATGCAGCTGCTCGGCCATGGAAACCCATTCCATGAAGCTCTCTGCGCACTGTTCTTGAGCTCATCTGAAGGCCACATGAAGTTTGGAGGTCTGTAGCGATGGACTCTGCAGAAAGTTGGCGACCTCTTCGCACTATGCGCCTCAGCATCCGCTGACCCCGCTCCGTCAGTTTACGTGACCTACCACTTCGTGGCTGAGTTGCTGTCGTTCCCAAACACTTCCACGTTCTTATAATACAGCTGACAGTTGACTGTGGAATATTTAGGAGCGAGGAAATTTCACGACTGGATTTGTTGCACAGGTGGCATCCTATCACAGTTCCACGCTGGAATTCACTGAGCTCCTGAGAGCGACCCATTCTTTCACAAATGTTTGTAAAAACAGTCTGCATGCCTAGGTGCTTGATTTTATACACCTGTGGCCATGGAAGTGATTGGAACACCTGATTCTGATTATTTGGATGGGTGAGTGAATACTTTTGGCAATATAGTGTATGTTGGGATTGAAATATCTGTGATGTGTTTAGTGAATCTGGTGCTAATTTGTTGGAAGAAACTGAACTCAGGATAAATCTTGGACTCTGTTGAAGATCACATGATAATTATAAATGTTAATATGCAGGATGGATGAAAGATTTCCTTCAGGTGTTATGTTCTGACTTTAAAAAGTCTTATTATTAATAGAATCAATGTATTATGACAAAAATTTTTTCAGCTAGTTACTTTATATGTGGTCACTCATTATTTTGTAGATTTTATTTCACATGTACGACCTTCAACATGAAGCTTCCACACTTTCTGTGTCTAAGACAAGCTCCTGTCCTAGCTCTGTGTTGTTCTTGTGGTTGATCTTTATGTTGTATGTTTCTGTAGCACCAGGTCCTGGAGACACAGTGTTTCAGTTCACTCTGTACTGTGTCAGATACATGTGGAGGAAATGACAATAAACACTCTTCAATCTTGAATCCATAAATTAATAAGTCAACGTACAGCAGAAAGTCATACAAGTGTAGAACTGTAGCTGGGGTTTATCAGCTCTTGTTTCTCTCCAGTAGATTATTCTGCAGAAATGAGCAGCAGTCAAATTATCTGTTGCATTTTATTTCCATGTTTAAGTTCTTTATTATTCTTCTTGTATATGAGACCATAATGGAGTTACTGATAGAAATAATAGCAGGAATAAGAACTTAAAACTAGCTTAAACCACGCTCAGAACGAGACTAAACCCACTCAGAACGAGACTAAACCCACTCAGAATGAGACTAAACCCACTCAGAACGAGACTAAACCCACTCAGATCGAGACTAAACTCATTCAGAACGAGACTAAACCCGCTCAGAACGAGACTCAACCACGCTCAGAACGAGACTAAACACGCTCAGAACGAGACTCAACCACGCTCAGAACAAGACTCAACCACGCTCAGAACAAGACTCAACCACGCTCAGAACGAGACTAAACACGCTCAGAACGAGACTAAACACGCTCAGAACGAGACTCAACCACGCTCAGAACGAGACTAAACACGCTCAGAACGAGACTAAACACGCTCAGAACAAGACTCAACCACGCTCAGAACGAGACTAAACATGCTCAGAACGAGACTCAACCACGCTCAGAACGAGACTAAACCACGCTCAGAACGAGACTAAACCACACTCAGAATGAGACCCAACCACGCTCAGAACAAGACTAAACCACACTCAGAACGAGACTAAACCCGCTCAGAACGAGACTCAACCACGCTCAGAACGAGACTCAACCACGCTCAGAACAAGACTAAACACGCTCCGAACGAGACTAAACCCACTCAGAACGAGACTCAACCACGCTCAGAACGAGACTCAACCACACTCAGAACGAGACTAAACACGCTCAGAACAAGACTCAACCCACTCAGAACGAGACTAAACCCACTCAGAACGAGACTAAACCCATTCAGAACGAGACTAAACCCACTCAGAACGAGACTAAACCCACTCAGAACGAGACTAAACCACGCTCAGAACGAGACTAAACCACACTCAGAATGAGACTAAACACGCTCAGAACGAGACTAAACCACACTCAGAACGAGACTAAACCCGCTCAGAACGAGACTCAACCACGCTCAGAACGAGACTCAACACGCTCAGAACGAGACTAAACACGCTCAGAACAAGACTCAACCACGCTCAGAACGAGACTAAACACGCTCAGAACAAGACTCAACCACGCTCACAACGAGACTAAACACGCTCAGAACAAGACTCAACCACGCTCAGAACGAGACTAAACACGCTCAGAACAAGACTCAACCACGCTCAGAACGAGACTAAACCCACTCAGAACAAGACTCAACACGCTCAAAACGAGACTAAACCCACTCAGAACGAGTAAACCCACTCAGAACGAGACTCAACACGCTCAGAACGAGACTAAACCCACTCAGAATGAGACTCAACCCACTCAGAACGAGACTAAACCCACTCAGATCGAGACTCAACACGCTCAAAACGAGACTCAACACGCTCAAAACGAGACTAAACCCACTCAGAACGAGTAAACCCACTCAGAACGAGACTAAACCCACTCAGAATGAGACTCAACCCACTCAGAACGAGACTCAACACGCTCAAAACGAGACTAAACCCACTCAAAACGAGTAAACCCACTCAGAACGAGACTAAACTCACTCAGAACGAGACTAAACCCCACTCAGAACGAGACTAAACCCACTCAGAACGAGACTAAACTCACTCAGAACGAGACTAAACCCCACTCAGAACAAGACTAAACCCACTCAGAACGAGACTCAACCCACTCAGAACGAGACTAAACCAACTCAGATCGAGACTAAACTCACTCAGAACAAGACTAAACACGCTCAGAACGAGACTCAACCACGCTCAGAACAAGACTCAACCACGCTCAGAACGAGACTAAACCACGCTCAGAACGAGACTAAACCACACTCAGAACGAGACTAAACACGCTCAGAACGAGACTAAACCACACTCAGAACGAGACTAAACCCACTCAGAACGAGACTAAACCACACTCAGAACGAGACTAAACACGCTCAGAACGAGACTAAACCACACTCAGAACGAGACTAAAGCCGCTCAGATCGAGACTAAACTCACTCAGAACGAGACTCAACCATGCTCAGAATGAGACTAAACACGCTCAGAACAAGACTCAACTACGCTCAGAACGAGACTAAACACGCTCAGAACGAGACTCAACCACGCTCAGAACGAGACTAAACACGCTCAGAACGAGACTAAACTCACTCAGAACAAGACTCAACCACGCTCAGAACGAGACTAAACACGCTCAGAACAAGACTCAACCACGCTCAGAACGAGACTAAACACGCTCAGAACAAGACTCAACCACGCTCAGAACGAGACTAAACACGCTCAGAACAAGACTCAACCACGCTCAGAACGAGACTAAACATGCTCAGAACGAGACTCAACCACGCTCAGAACGAGACTAAACCACGCTCAGAACGAGACTAAACCACACTCAGAATGAGACCCAACCACGCTCAGAACAAGACTAAACCACACTCAGAACGAGACTAAACCCGCTCAGAACGAGACTCAACCACGCTCAGAACGAGACTCAACCACGCTCAGAACAAGACTAAACACGCTCCGAACGAGACTAAACCCGCTCAGAACAAGACTCAACCACGCTCAGAACGAGACTAAACACGCTCAGAACAAGACTCAACCACGCTCAGAACGAGACTAAACATGCTCAGAACGAGACTCAACCACGCTCAGAACGAGACTAAACCCACTCAGAATGAGACAAAACTAAATCAGAACGAGACTAAACCCCACTCAGAACAAGACTCAACCACGCTCAGAACGAGACTAAACACGCTCAGAACAAGACTCAACACGCTCAGAATGAGACTAAACACGCTCAGAACAAGACTCAACCACGCTCAGAACGAGACTAAACACGCTCAGAACAAGACTCAACCACGCTCAGAACGAGACTAAACACGCTCAGAACAAGACTCAACCACGCTCAGAACGAGACTAAACACGCTCAGAACAAGACTCAACCACGCTCAGAACGAGACTAAACACGCTCAGAACAAGACTCAACCACGCTCAGAACGAGACTAAACACGCTCAGAACAAGACTCAACCACGCTCAGAACGAGACTAAACCCACTCAGAACGAGACTAAACCCACTCAGAACGAGACTAAACCCACTCAGAATGAGACAAAACTAAATCAGAACGAGACTAAACCCCACTCAGAACAAGACTCAACCACGCTCAGAACGAGACTAAACCCACTCAGAACGAGACTAAACCCACTCAGAACGAGACTAAACTCACTCAGAACGAGACTAAACCCCACTCAGAACAAGACTAAACCCACTCAGAACGAGACTCAACCCACTCAGAACGAGACTAAACCAACTCAGATCGAGACTAAACTCACTCAGAACAAGACTAAACACGCTCAGAACGAGACTCAACCACGCTCAGAACAAGACTCAACCACGCTCAGAACGAGACTAAACCACGCTCAGAACGAGACTAAACCACACTCAGAACGAGACTAAACACGCTCAGAACGAGACTAAACCACACTCAGAACGAGACTAAACCCACTCAGAACGAGACTAAACCACACTCAGAACGAGACTAAACACGCTCAGAACGAGACTAAACCACACTCAGAACGAGACTAAAGCCGCTCAGATCGAGACTAAACTCACTCAGAACGAGACTCAACCATGCTCAGAATGAGACTAAACACGCTCAGAACAAGACTCAACTACGCTCAGAACGAGACTAAACACGCTCAGAACGAGACTCAACCACGCTCAGAACGAGACTAAACACGCTCAGAACGAGACTAAACTCACTCAGAACAAGACTCAACCACGCTCAGAACGAGACTAAACACGCTCAGAACAAGACTCAACCACGCTCAGAACGAGACTAAACACGCTCAGAACAAGACTCAACCACGCTCAGAACGAGACTAAACACGCTCAGAACAAGACTCAACCACGCTCAGAACGAGACTAAACATGCTCAGAACGAGACTCAACCACGCTCAGAACGAGACTAAACCACGCTCAGAACGAGACTAAACCACACTCAGAATGAGACCCAACCACGCTCAGAACAAGACTAAACCACACTCAGAACGAGACTAAACCCGCTCAGAACGAGACTCAACCACGCTCAGAACGAGACTCAACCACGCTCAGAACAAGACTAAACACGCTCCGAACGAGACTAAACCCGCTCAGAACAAGACTCAACCACGCTCAGAACGAGACTAAACACGCTCAGAACAAGACTCAACCACGCTCAGAACGAGACTAAACATGCTCAGAACGAGACTCAACCACGCTCAGAACGAGACTAAACCCACTCAGAATGAGACAAAACTAAATCAGAACGAGACTAAACCCCACTCAGAACAAGACTCAACCACGCTCAGAACGAGACTAAACACGCTCAGAACAAGACTCAACACGCTCAGAATGAGACTAAACACGCTCAGAACAAGACTCAACCACGCTCAGAACGAGACTAAACACGCTCAGAACAAGACTCAACCACGCTCAGAACGAGACTAAACACGCTCAGAACAAGACTCAACCACGCTCAGAACGAGACTAAACACGCTCAGAACAAGACTCAACCACGCTCAGAACGAGACTAAACACGCTCAGAACAAGACTCAACCACGCTCAGAACGAGACTAAACACGCTCAGAACAAGACTCAACCACGCTCAGAACGAGACTAAACCCACTCAGAACGAGACTAAACCCACTCAGAACGAGACTAAACCCACTCAGAATGAGACAAAACTAAATCAGAACGAGACTAAACCCCACTCAGAACAAGACTCAACCACGCTCAGAACGAGACTAAACACGCTCAGAACAAGACTCAACCACGCTCAGAACGAGACTAAACACGCTCAGAACAAGACTCAACCACGCTCAGAACGAGACTCAACACGCTCAGAACGAGACTAAACACGCTCAGAACAAGACTCAACCACGCTCAGAACGAGACTAAACACGCTCAGAACAAGACTCAACCACGCTCAGAACGAGACTAAACACACTCAGAACAAGACTCAACCACGCTCAGAACGAGACTAAACACGCTCAGAACAAGACTCAACCACGCTCAGAACGAGACTAAACATGCTCAGAACGAGACTCAACCACGCTCAGAACGAGACTAAACCACGCTCAGAACGAGACTAAACCACACTCAGAATGAGACTAAACACGCTCAGAACGAGACTAAACCACACTCAGAACGAGACTAAACCCGCTCAGAACGAGACTCAACCACGCTCAGAACGAGACTCAACCACGCTCAGAACAAGACTAAACACGCTCCGAACGAGACTAAACCCGCTCAGAACGAGACTCAACCACGCTCAGAACGAGACTCAACCACGCTCAGAACGAGACTCAACCACACTCAGAACGAGACTAAACACGCTCAGAACAAGACTCAACCCACTCAGAACGAGACTAAACCCACTCAGAACGAGACTAAACCCATTCAGAACGAGACTAAACACGCTCAGAACGAGACTAAACCCACTCAGAACGAGACTAAACCCACTCAGATCGAGACTAAACTCACTCAGAACGAGACTAAACCCACTCAGAACGAGACTAAACCACACTCAGAACGAGACTAAACCACATTCAGAACGAGACTAAACCACACTCAGAACGAGACTCAACACGCTCAAAACGAGACTAAACCCACTCAGAACGAGACTCAACACGCTCAAAACGAGACTAAACCCACTCAGAACGAGTAAACCCACTCAGAACGAGACTCAACACGCTCAGAACGAGACTAAACCCACTCAGAACGAGTAAACCCACTCAGAACGAGACTAAACCCACTCAGAATGAGACTCAACCCACTCAGAACGAGACTAAACCCACTCAGATCGAGACTCAACACGCTCAAAACGAGACTCAACACGCTCAAAACGAGACTAAACCCACTCAGAACGAGTAAACCCACTCAGAACGAGACTAAACCCACTCAGAATGAGACTCAACCCACTCAGAACGAGACTAAACCCACTCAGAACGAGACTAAACCCACTCAGAACGAGACTCAACACGCTCAAAACGAGACTAAACCCACTCAGAACGAGACTAAACTCACTCAGAACGAGACTAAACCCCACTCAGAACGAGACTAAACCCACTCAGAACGAGACTAAACTCACTCAGAACGAGACTAAACCCCACTCAGAACGAGACTAAACCCACTCAGAACGAGACTCAACCCACTCAGAACGAGACTAAACCAACTCAGATCGAGACTAAACTCACTCAGAACGAGACTAAACCCCACTCAGAACGAGACTCAACCCACTCAGAACGAGACTAAACTCACTCAGAACGAGACTAAACCCCACTCAGAACGAGACTAAACCCACTCAGAACGAGACTCAACCCACTCAGAACGAGACTAAACCAACTCAGATCGAGACTAAACCCCACTCAGAACGAGATTAAACCCACTCAGAACGAGACTAAACTCACTCAGAACGAGACTAAACCCCACTCAGAACGAGACTAAACCCACTCAGAACGAGACTCAACCCACTCAGAACGAGACTAAACCAACTCAGATCGAGACTAAACTCACTCAGAACGAGACTAAACCCACTCAGATCGAGACTAAACTCAGAACGAGACTCAACCCACTCAGAACGAGACTAAACCCACTCAGAACGAGACTAAACCCACTCAGAACGAGACTAAACCCACTCAGAATGAGACAAAACTAAATCAGAACGAGACTAAACCCCACTCAGAATGAGACTAACCCCACTCAGAATGAGACTAAACCCACTCAGAATGAGACTAAACCCCACTCAGAATGAGACTAAACCCCACTCAGAATGAGACTAAACCCACTCAGAACGAGACTAAACCCACTCAGATCGAGACTAAACCACATTCAGAACGAGACTAAACCCCACTCAGAACGAGACTAAACCCACTCAGATCGAGACTAAACCACATTCAGAACGAGACTAAACCCCACTCAGAATGAGACTAAACCCACTCAGAACAAGACTAAACCCCACTCAGAACAAGACTAAACTCACTCAGAATGAGACTCAACCCACTCAGAACGAGACTAAACTCACTCAGAACGAGACTAAACCCACTCAGAACGAGACTAAACTCACTCAGAACGAGACTAAACCCCACTCAGAACGAGACTAAACCCCACTCAGAACGAGACTAAACCCACTCAGAACGAGACTAAACTCACTCAGAACGAGACTCAACCCACTCAGAACGAGACTCAACCCACTCAGAATGAGACTCAACCCACTCAGAACGAGACTAAACCCACTCAGATCGAGACTAAACTCACTCCGAACGAGACTAAACCCCACTCAGAACGAGACTCAACCCACTCAGAACGAGACTCAACCCACTCAGAACGAGACTAAACCCACTCAGATCGAGACTAAACTCACTCAGAATGAGACTAAACCCCACTCAGAACGAGACTAAACCCACTCAGATCGAGACTAAACCACATTCAGAACGAGACTAAACCCCACTCAGAATGAGACTAAACCCACTCAGAATGAGACTAAACCCCACTCAGAATGAGACTAAACCCACTCAGAACAAGACTCAACACGCTCAGAATGAGACTAAACACGCTCAGAACAAGACTCAACCACGCTCAGAACGAGACTAAACACGCTCAGAACAAGACTCAACCACGCTCAGAACGAGACTAAACACGCTCAGAACAAGACTCAACCACGCTCAGAACGAGACTAAACACGCTCAGAACAAGACTCAACCACGCTCAGAACGAGACTAAACACGCTCAGAACAAGACTCAACCACGCTCAGAACGAGACTAAACACGCTCAGAACAAGACTCAACCACGCTCAGAACGAGACTAAACCCACTCAGAACGAGACTAAACCCACTCAGAACGAGACTAAACCCACTCAGAATGAGACAAAACTAAATCAGAACGAGACTAAACCCCACTCAGAACAAGACTCAACCACGCTCAGAACGAGACTAAACACGCTCAGAACAAGACTCAACCACGCTCAGAACGAGACTAAACACGCTCAGAACAAGACTCAACCACGCTCAGAACGAGACTCAACACGCTCAGAACGAGACTAAACACGCTCAGAACAAGACTCAACCACGCTCAGAACGAGACTAAACACGCTCAGAACAAGACTCAACCACGCTCAGAACGAGACTAAACACACTCAGAACAAGACTCAACCACGCTCAGAACGAGACTAAACACGCTCAGAACAAGACTCAACCACGCTCAGAACGAGACTAAACATGCTCAGAACGAGACTCAACCACGCTCAGAACGAGACTAAACCACGCTCAGAACGAGACTAAACCACACTCAGAATGAGACTAAACACGCTCAGAACGAGACTAAACCACACTCAGAACGAGACTAAACCCGCTCAGAACGAGACTCAACCACGCTCAGAACGAGACTCAACCACGCTCAGAACAAGACTAAACACGCTCCGAACGAGACTAAACCCGCTCAGAACGAGACTCAACCACGCTCAGAACGAGACTCAACCACGCTCAGAACGAGACTCAACCACACTCAGAACGAGACTAAACACGCTCAGAACAAGACTCAACCCATTCAGAACGAGACTAAACCCACTCAGAACGAGACTAAACCCATTCAGAACGAGACTAAACCCACTCAGAACGAGACTAAACCCACTCAGAACGAGACTAAACCCACTCAGATCGAGACTAAACTCACTCAGAACGAGACTAAACCCACTCAGAACGAGACTAAACCACACTCAGAACGAGACTAAACCACATTCAGAACGAGACTAAACCACACTCAGAACGAGACTCAACACGCTCAAAACGAGACTAAACCCACTCAGAACGAGACTCAACACGCTCAAAACGAGACTAAACCCACTCAGAACGAGTAAACCCACTCAGAACGAGACTCAACACGCTCAGAACGAGACTAAACCCACTCAGAACGAGTAAACCCACTCAGAACGAGACTAAACCCACTCAGAATGAGACTCAACCCACTCAGAACGAGACTAAACCCACTCAGATCGAGACTCAACACGCTCAAAACGAGACTCAACACGCTCAAAACGAGACTAAACCCACTCAGAACGAGTAAACCCACTCAGAACGAGACTAAACCCACTCAGAATGAGACTCAACCCACTCAGAACGAGACTAAACCCACTCAGAACGAGACTAAACCCACTCAGAATGAGACTAAACCCACTCAGAACGAGACTAAACCCACTCAGAACAAGACTAAACTCACTCAGAACGAGACTAAACCCCACTCAGAATGAGACTAAACCCACTCAGAACAAGACTAAACTCACTCAGAACGAGACTAAACCCCACTCAGAACGAGACTAAACTCAATCAGAATGAGACTCAACCCACTCAGAACGAGACTAAACTCACTCAGAACGAGACTAAACCCACTCAGAACGAGACTAAACCCACTCAGAATGAGACTAAACCCACTCAGAACGAGACTAAACCCACTCAGAACGAGACTAAACCCCACTCAGAACGAGACTAAACCCACTCAGAACGAGACTCAACCCACTCAGAACGAGACTAAACCAACTCAGATCGAGACTAAACCCCACTCAGAACGAGATTAAACCCACTCAGAACGAGACTAAACTCACTCAGAACGAGACTAAACCCCACTCAGAACGAGACTAAACCCACTCAGAACGAGACTCAACCCACTCAGAACGAGACTAAACCAACTCAGATCGAGACTAAACTCACTCAGAACGAGACTAAACCCACTCAGATCGAGACTAAACTCAGAACGAGACTCAACCCACTCAGAACGAGACTAAACCCACTCAGAACGAGACTAAACCCACTCAGAACGAGACTAAACCCACTCAGAATGAGACAAAACTAAATCAGAACGAGACTAAACCCCACTCAGAATGAGACTAACCCCACTCAGAATGAGACTAAACCCACTCAGAATGAGACTAAACCCCACTCAGAATGAGACTAAACCCCACTCAGAATGAGACTAAACCCACTCAGAACGAGACTAAACCCACTCAGATCGAGACTAAACCACATTCAGAACGAGACTAAACCCCACTCAGAACGAGACTAAACCCACTCAGATCGAGACTAAACCACATTCAGAACGAGACTAAACCCCACTCAGAATGAGACTAAACCCACTCAGAACAAGACTAAACCCCACTCAGAACAAGACTAAACTCACTCAGAATGAGACTCAACCCACTCAGAACGAGACTAAACTCACTCAGAACGAGACTAAACCCACTCAGAACGAGACTAAACTCACTCAGAACGAGACTAAACCCCACTCAGAACGAGACTAAACCCCACTCAGAACGAGACTAAACCCACTCAGAACGAGACTAAACTCACTCAGAACGAGACTCAACCCACTCAGAACGAGACTCAACCCACTCAGAATGAGACTCAACCCACTCAGAACGAGACTAAACCCACTCAGATCGAGACTAAACTCACTCCGAACGAGACTAAACCCCACTCAGAACGAGACTCAACCCACTCAGAACGAGACTCAACCCACTCAGAACGAGACTAAACCCACTCAGATCGAGACTAAACTCACTCAGAATGAGACTAAACCCCACTCAGAACGAGACTAAACCCACTCAGATCGAGACTAAACCACATTCAGAACGAGACTAAACCCCACTCAGAATGAGACTAAACCCACTCAGAATGAGACTAAACCCCACTCAGAATGAGACTAAACCCACTCAGAACAAGACTAAACCCCACTCAGAACGAGACTAAACCCACTCAGAATGAGACTAAACCCACTCAGAACAAGACTAAACTCACTCAGAACGAGACTAAACTCACTCAGAACGAGACTAAACCCCACTCAGAATGAGACTAAACCCCACTCAGAATGAGACTAAACCCACAATCTTTGATGACTGTTGTGTAAGAACGAAACAAAATAAACAGAAATCTCTACAATTAGTCTAAATATATAATCGGCTGATACACAGTCAGACTATAACAATCATTCTCACTCAGACAACCATTTCAACCCATGCTCCAGTATCTCCACATCACCCAGTCTCTCTCAGTGATCACACCAGTTAATGGGTGAACAAGATCAGTAGCTAAAGGAGATACGCTCATGAATATTAATGAGTCTCCTCCTGCCATCCTATGGTTTGGAAATTTGTCACAAATCCATCTGATGTTTGTAAAATCCATGAAGTGCAGGTGGAGAGAAACTGAGAGCTTGAATTCTCCTCCACTGTCCAGTTTCACACACAACACACACAGCCAGCTAAACATTACACCCAAGATTAACAGCATAGTGCTAACACGTACAAATACAGTAAAGACATGAGCTTTCAGTCTCCGGTTATTTCAAATGATTTAAAATACATCAGTAAAATTAAATCATCTATTTCAGATTACAAACTCTACACTTATTTTAATTTATTTTAATTCCCTCCTGTGGTTTATTTGTGTGTTGAAGCCCTGAACTGAAAGCTGTGGAGGGAAAAGGTTTAAACTTAATATCACATTATTTTATTTCAACAGAGTAGGTCATTATTTTAACTCACTTTCATTTCATCTAATAACCTGAAAGATTCGACACATAATTTTTAGAAATCAGTATAAGATATTCTGTAAATATTCCCAGTGTTCACATTATTTTGATTTCATTGACAAGGTGAGCTGAAATAAGGTCACAGCACTTCAATAAACTTTTCACAATGAACTGTTCAGTGCTTCTGTACAAACAAACTTTCACAAAGAATATGAATCGTTTAATCTGCAATATTTCATGAATGATCTGGAATTAAACAATCTCAGCTCTAACTGATGTGATTCACTCTTACGGAGCACTGAAGTGGCAGGATCTTTAGAGGAGATTCTTTACCAGAACCATTTAGAAATGGCAGTAATTTCTCAGTAAATGTGTGTGTGAAAGTGTGTAAGTGTGTGTTAGTGAGAGGGTCAGAGAATGACAGCTTTCCTCTGTCCCAGTCCAGTTTCACTCTGATCCTCTGGAGTTTCTGTTCTACTGAGAGGAGAGAGGATGCCTGTGGTGTAGAACGTGCTCCATATTCACCATCATACACCACACACCACATTCCACTTCTGGAGATTATCTCCCCCTTCCTCTGAGCAGATTCTGTCATCACACCCACAGTCCACAGTGCACAGTCCCCAACTTCAACATCCCAGCAGTGTGTCCCTGAGTTAAAGCCCTCAGAGCCCAGGATACACGCGTATTTATCAACTCTCTCTGGATTATCAGGAAGTTTCTGATCCTCATCACTGCGTCTCACACTGGTCAGATCATCAGATACGATGAGTACAGGATGAGCAGTGTTGGGGTCCAGAGTTACAGGTGCTGAAAACACACACACACACACACACACGATGGAGCTAACTTCAACATTACATTCACATGGAACTAGCTAACACTTACAGAAACCAAGAAATGATAACTGTAATTACAAAATTAACCACTTGCCTTATGCAGTTTTCAGAGTGTGTTTAAATTAGAGATGTAACCAATCATTATCACAATTCTAATTCTATGATAACTCTAAAACTTTAATAAACCACTGAAACTCTTCATGTTTTCCCTCAGTCCCTCTGCTCACTCTTCAAACACTGAACAGTCTGACGGCAATAGAAGCCTTTCAAAATAAAAGTTCCCTCAAATCACATAATTACAAAATGAACATAATACTACTACTACTAATAATAATAATAATAATAATTATTATTATTATTATTATTATTATTATTATTATTATTATTATACCACTAGAATTACCTTAATTTTACTTAACAAATGCAAAAAAAAACAGTGGGCAAAAATATCAGATAAAAATATGAATGGTTAATACACACACACACACTTACTAAAAGAAAGAAATAAAGACTCTTACTGTACTGGACAGTGTCCTGCATCTTCTCCCAGACTCTGAACTTCAGGTTGGCCAGATGTTTTGCCACATGGATCAGTGCTCCTGAAAGCTCCTCTGGATGCTGCAGTGTGCACTGGGCTCTGCACAAACATTCAGGAGTCAGTGTTGCTGTGGCTTTGGATTCAGAAACACAGAGAAGCAGAGAGACAGGAACCACATCACTCACCTTTTCACTGTGGTCTTGTAGTTCTGGAAAACAACAAAGCAAATATCAGTGGATATGATTTACATTTTTATACTGCTGAAATCTGATGATTCTGATGATGGAAAGAAGTTTGACTTTCTCACAGTATAAATACTGACTAAATGATCCTCACTTGTAAGAACAGGACGTCTTCAGCTCTCATCTCCTCTTCTACGGCTCTGATTGTGTCTGAAAGAGATGATGTGTCTCTGCTCAGCTTCTCAATCTTCTCCTTCATCATCTGACTCTTCTGCTCCTCTTCCTCTCTCAGTGCAGTGATCCTGACTGCCTCTTCATCTCGTAGAAACTGGTGAAGCTTCTCAAACTGCTCCTTAATCTGACGCTCTGTGTGTTGGGCCTGAATCTGCAGTGAAGAGGACATCAAATGAAACAGAACTGATTTTACAATGATGGAGAACAGAATTCTATCAAAACCATGTTAATGATTGTAACCTTTATATGTTCTGCAGTCTGACTCCAGTTCAGTTTACAGTCTTTAAAGATCTTCAGTTTCTCCTGTAGGGGCTTCAGTGCAGTTTTGATCTCCTCCTGAAACAAATCAACACACTGCATGGAGACTCTGTGTTTCAGCTCTTATTGTACACATCATTAACTCAGATCACTGTTTATTAAGAGGGTTTAACTGTGAATATGTTCTATATGAGTTTATAAATAATCTGATAATATTAGCTACAGTATATTCTCCATTAATAAGCGCTCAATGAAGATTTTATACTTCAGAAGTGCAAATGGAAATTCTAACAATTATACATCTGCTGTGGTTTATGCAGGAGACACTTCATATGGTGAAAATCTGAATAAAACAGTTATATTTACAGCATTTGGCAGACGCCCTTATCCAGAGCAATTTATGTTTATCTCCTTTACACAAATGAGGGATAAGGGCCTTGCTCAAGCAGCATGGTCTCCTGGGATTTAAACTCACAACCTTCCAAGCAGTAGTCCAACACCTTAACCACTGAGCTACCACTACATGAAAAAACTGATCAAAAACCAAATACAATACTGAAAACATAGATACTGTTAAGTAAAATAAGCTTCTTTCTAATATTTTGTATTACATGATGTCACAGGTTTATTTTATTTACCTTACAGTCTGTTACTGCCTCCTCAATGGGGCAGAATTTGTGGTTGGTGTGTTTCCTTGAGTCCCGACACACCACACACACCGGCTGTTGATCGTCCAGACAGAAGAGTTTGAGTTTCTCACTGTGCAGACTGCAGACTGTTTCAGACCCTGATGAAGAGCTCTGATTTCCCTCCTGTAAGAAAGTCTCACACAGGTTCTTTAAGGCCAGATTTATGGGAGGATCATCCATAGATGACTTCCTCCTACATACAGGACATTCTCTGGATCCTTTGGCCTCCCAGAACTGCTGCAAACACACTTTACACACACTGTGACTGCAGAGCAGAACAACAGGATCCTTGAAGATTTCACAGCACACAGGACAGGAGAAATCCTCCTCTGAAAACTTGGAAGCCATTTTATTTTACTGTTGATGTTGTTCTCTCCACTTTCACTTTGAAAAAAAAAATTAAACACTACCTATGTAGGTCCAGTTAATAATCACTTCCTTTCACAGTTATAAAAATGAGACTCAGATTTCTCCATGGACTGAGAATAAACCTGATCTCACCAGAGCAGAACACTGCAGACTGTTTATGAAGGACCGCAGTCGTCTCAGACTCCACACTTCCTTAATAGGAGGAGTTTTACAGAGACACGTTATAACCTGTTACAGTCATCAGTTACATCAGAAACAGCACACAACACCTACTTAAAGGAGCAGTAGTCCATTTTTTCATTGCTCATACCCTGAAAGTTGTCTACAACTTGATTAAAAAAAATAAATAACACATTAAACCGATTAAAGTATGGCTTTAGCACATATGTATGTTTTGGAAAACTGACTTTTGGTCTTGTTTGTGATTGGATGCACATCCTGTCACTCATTTTATAGACATTTAACTCTAGGTTCTGGTAGTGGAGCTTCATGAGCATGGGTGAAACCATTCAATTGTCAAACCCACTGTTAGATACCTAATCTTACCTAATGCACCTTTAACCACAGCCTACAGGCGAATTAACAGTAATTTTGATATGATTTAATTTGTGTAATCTATTAAAGTCTCTCTTTCCCTTCAGGAAACAAGACTCAGAAAGATCTAATTCTTAGTGGGATGAACTGGATCTCATTCAGAAGTGTCATGCCTTCCACATTTGAGAATACATTAACACCGGATTAATTTTTAGTTCATTGTGAAAGTGAATTAAAATCTGTCGGTGTGTTTCTGACATAACTGTCTGTAAATAAGTATATCACACCTGTTAACTGTATTTATCAGGAATGTCCAGGGAGGTCACTGGGGTGATTGTGTTAATGTTATCTTGATCTGTTGTTAAAAATGATTTCCTTTTGCCTTCATCAGGCTTCATATATACAATTAATGGAAAGAAAGAGAGAGCATTGGTCATATTATTTTTGTGGGTGCACCAGTGGTGCTATACTATAAGAATCGTTTGCACTTATTACTAAGAAGTTCCAGATCATATGCACCACTTTATAAACATTAAGAGCTTCAGTAGTATTCAAACATCACCAGTGTTTATTAAATAATTATGTCTGATCTGAAGACATTGTTGAGTAGGGCAGATTTGTTGTGCCCACTGAGGTGGTAAGAAGTGCTTTTGTACCATTTTATTAAAATCCAAATTGATATCATTTCTGTTCAGGCGGCATGGTGGCTTAGTGGTTAGCACATTCGTCTCACACCTCCAGTGCCCTGGGTGCCAATCTCGCTCCTGCTCACTGTGTGTGTGTGTGTGGAGTTTGCATGTCCTCCCCGTGCTTGGTGGCGTTCCTCCCAAGGGCTGATTTATGTCTCTAAATTGCCCGTAATGTGTGTGTGTGCCCTGCAATGGGTTGGCACTCCGTCCAGGGTGTATCCTGCCTTGACGCCTGAGATAAAGATAGAAATAATAGAGGGAGTCATTTTGATGTAGCATTTCATATGAAAGCTAAAAGCTAAGAAAATTTCACCTTTATGTTGAAGATTTTTAAACAATAGTAGTTGCTTATTCCATCTGTATTTTTTAGGTGTAAAATAGTAAAATGCTGAACAATGCTTTATTTATTTAAGATATCTTCTCTGAATGTGGTTCCCAGTGATATTTCAAATCATTAGCACAAAAAATCTTTGTTCAATATTTATATTATTATTTTTGTAAAATGATTGTGGGGAACACAGGTGATGAGGAGGTGATGGGCAGGTTTGGAGTTAAGGAAAGGAACCTTGAAGGACAGATGGTAGTGGACTTGGCTAAGAGGATGGACATGGCTGTGGTTAACACTTGTTTTCAGAAGAGGGAGGAGCATAGAGTGACTTACAAGAGTGGAGGTAGGAGCACACAGGTAGACTACATCCTATGTAGAAGAGGCAATGTGAAAGAGATTAGTGACTGTAAAGTGGTAGTGGGAGAGAGTGTAGCCAGACAGCATAGGATGGTGGTGTGTAGGATTAGATAGATGGATAGATAGATACTTTATTCATCCCAAAGGGATATTCACAGTTTCCAGCAGTATCCACAAACACAGGTAACAGATAAATAGGAAGGAATTTAACACAAATACTAAAATACCCAAATTAGGGAACAAAAAATATATCAAATAACAAAATATAGAATATTACAAAATATAGCAGAATATAACAATATAACAAAATATAGCAGAAAAAATACTAAATACAGAGATTTAGGAATAAATATGGAGAATTAGATGAAAAACAAGATAAGTGATGTGCAGAACAAGTGTTTAAGGTTACAGACCTGTCGATGTGCAAAAACTGTGTGTTTATGAGTCCTGTGCAAATTTCAGTGTAGTGAGAGTTCCGTATAAACTGGAGTGTAGTGAGAGTTCCGTATAAACCGGAGTGTAGTGAGAGTTCCGTATAAACCGGAGTGTAGTGAGTTCCGTATAAACCGGAGTGTAGTGAGAGTTCCGTATAAACCGGAGTGTAGTGAGAGTTCCGTATAAACCGGAGTGTAGTGAGAGTTCCGTATAAACCGGAGTGTAGTGAGAGTTCCGTATAAACCGGAGTGTAGTGAGAGTTCCGTATAAACCGGAGTGTAGTGAGAGTTCCGTATAAACCGGAGTGTAGTGAGAGTTCCGTATAAACCGGAGTGTAGTGAGAGTTCCGTATAAACCGGAGTGTAGTGAGAGTTCCGTATAAACCGGAGTGTAGTGAGAGTTCCGTATAAACCGGAGTGTAGTGAGAGTTCCGTATAAACCGGAGTGTAGTGAGAGTTCCGTATAAACCGGAGTGTAGTGAGAGTTCCGTATAAACCGGAGTGTAGTGAGAGTTCCGTATAAACCGGAGTGTAGTGAGAGTTCCGTATAAACCGGAGTGTAGTGAGAGTTCCGTATAAACCGGAGTGTAGTGAGAGTTCCGTATAAACCGGAGTGTAGTGAGAGTTCCGTATAAACCGGAGTGTAGTGAGAGTTCCGTATAAACCGGAGTGTAGTGAGAGTTCTGTATAAACTGGAGTGTATTGTGTGTAGTGTGTGGTTTATTGTACAGTCCAGTACAGAGAGAGAGTAGTGTCAGCACTGACTCCTCCCACCCCGTGTGGTATTAAAGAGTCTCATGGCATGGGGGAGGAACGACCTCCTCAGTCTGTCAGTGGAGCAGGGCAGTGACACCAACCTGTCACTGAAGCTGCTCCTCTGTCTGGAGATGATGTTGTACAGTGGATGCAGTGGATTGTCCATGATGGACAGGAGCCTGCTCAGCGTCCTCCTCTCTGCCACTGATGTCAGGCTGTCCAGTTCTGAGCCCACAACTGAGCCCGCCTTCCTCACCAGCTTGTCCAGACGTGAGGCGTCCTTCTTCTTTATGCTGCCTCCCCAGCACACTGCCGCATAGAAGAGGGCACTCACCACAACAGTCTGATAGAACATCTGCAGCAGCTTTTTACAGATGTTAAAGGAAGCCAGCCTTCTTAGGAAGTACAGCCAGTCCATTCTTTCATCCAGCTGTACTCCAAGGTACTTGTAGGTCTTGACAAACTCCACACAGTCCCCGTTGATGGTCACAGGCTCAGGTTGAGGCCTGGGCCTCCTGAAGTCCACCACCATCTCCCTAGTCTTTGTAGTGTTGAGGTACAGATGGTTAACGTCACACCATGCAACGAAGTCCTGTATCAGTTGTCTGTACTCTTCCTCCTGTCCCTTCCTGATACAGCCAACGATAGCAGTATCGTCCGCAAACTTTTGCACGTGGCAGAGCTCTGAGCTATACTGAAAGTCTGATGGTCTGTAAGCAGAGGTCAAAGATAGAGATGGAGAAGAAAACCAAGTGATGGAAGCTGAAAAAAGAGGAATGTTGTGAGGAATTTAGACAGAAGTTGAGGCAGGCTCTGGGTGGTCAGGTAGTGCTGCCAGATGACTGGGAAACTACAGCAGAAGTGATCAGGGAGACAGGAAGAAAGGTGCTGGGTGTGTCATCTGGAAGGAGGAAAGAAGATAAGGAGACTTGGTGGTGGAATGAGGAAGTTCAGGATAGTATTCAGAGGAAGAGGTTAGCCAAGAAGAAGTGGGACATGGACAGGACTGAAGAGAATAGACAGGAATACAAGGAGTTACAGCACAGAGTGAAGAGGGAGGGGTCTAAGGCCAAGAAGAAGGCGTATGATGAGTTGTACACTAGGTTAGACACTAGAGATGGAGAGAAGGACTTGTACAGGTTAGCTAGGCAGAGGGATCGAGATGGGAAGGATGTGCAGCAAGTTAGAGTTATTAAGGATAGAGATGGAAAGGTGCTCACAAGTGAGGAGAGTGTACAGAGGAGATGGAAGGAATACTTTGAAGAGCTGATGAATGAGGAAAATGAGAGGGAACAAAGAGTAGAAGGGGTGAACTCTGTGGAACAGGAAGTAGATAAGATTAGAAAGGATGAAGTCAGGAAGGCTTTGAAGAGGATGAAAAGTGGAAAGGCAGTTGGTCCTGACGACATCCCGGTGGAGGTCTGGAAGTGTCTAGGAGAGGCAGCAGTGGAATTTTTAACTAGTCTGTTTAACAGGGTTTTAGAGAGTGAGAAGATGCCTGAGGAATGGAGAAGAAGTGTATTAGTGCTGATCTTTAAGAATAAGGGTGACGTGCAGAGTTGCAGCATCTGTAGGGGGATAAAGTTGATGAGCCATACAATGAAGCTCTGGGAAAGAGTAGTGGAAGCTAGGTTAAAGAAGGTAGTGGACATTTGTGAGCAGCAGTATGGCTTCATGCCCAGAAAGAGCACAACAGATGCAATTTTTGCTCTGAGAATGTTGATGGAGAAGTATAGGGATGGTCAGAGAGAGCTGCACTGTGTGTTTGTAGACTTGGAGAAAGCGTATGACAGGGTGCCAAGAGAAGAGCTGTGGTACTGTATGAGGAAGTCAGGAGTAGCAGAGAAGTATGTCAGAGTGGTGCAGGACATGTATGAGAGGAGCAGGACAGTGGTGAGGTGTGCTGTAGGTCAGACAGAGGAGTTCAAAGTGGAGGTGGGACTGCATCAGGGATCGGCTCTGAGCCCCTTCCTGTTTGCTATGGTGATGGACCAGTTGTCAGAGGAGGTCAGACAGGAGTCTTTTTGGACAATGATGTTTGCAGATGACATTGTGATCTGTAGTGAGAGCAGGGAGCAGGTGGAGGAAAACCTGGAGAGGTGGAGGTTTGTGCTGGAGAGAAGAGGAATGAAAGTCAGTGGTAGTAAGACTGAGTACATGAGTGTGAATGACAGGGAGGGAAGTGGAACAGTAAGATTACAGGGTGAAGAGGTGAAGAAGGTTGGACAGGATTAGAAACGAGTAGAGGGACAGCTCATGTTGGACATTTGGGGGACAAAGTTAGGGAGGACAGATTAAGATGGTTTGGACATGTCCAGAGGAGGGAGAGTGAGTATATTGGTAGGAGAATGTTGGACATGGAGCTGCCAGGCAGGAGGAAAAGAGGAAGGCCAAAGAGGAGGTATATGGATGTAAAAAATGAGGATATGAAGCTAGTGGGTGTAAGTGTTGAGGATGCAGAAGATAGGGATAGGTGGAGAGAGATGATTCACTGTGGCGGCCCCTGAAGGGAAAAGCAGAAAGAAGATTTCTTATACTTGAGATGTCATTTCTATAGTTATGTTTATTTTCAGTGGCTGGTGCATTGTTAATTATGGTACGTGGTCCCTTTAAGAGTTGTGTTCTGGTTTTGGCTGCTCTACTTCAGTTCGCGGGAAGCATGACTGAAGAGAGGTTGTGCTGAAGCTCTGTCTAAAAAGTTTAATAGGAGTTTTGTTTATTGTTCTAAAATCCACTTTACTTTTAAGCTTGTATTTAGACTGAATAATATGAGGCATGTATTTTTTGAAGAGAATTCATTAAGCATGAGTGTGCAAGCTTTGTGGCTAAAATAATCCTTTTCGCTGATAGGTCGACAAATGTTAGAAATGGCCAGATTCAAGCTTGTTTTGATTCTTTTGTTCTTTTATTCATGCATGTATGTTCTCATTCATGCTTCTGTTAATATATTAAATTTTCATATGTTGAACACTATTTGATTTGGTTAAATGAGAAACATGAAAATGATAAACTGTCTGTCAGTTTGTGAGAAGCATGACTGAGGAAAAGTCGACATTACAAATGTGAGAGAAGGCCAGATTCAAGCTTGTTTTGATTGATTTGTTCCTTTATTCATGCAGAATAAAATGTGGCCTGAGTCATTTCTGTTGCTTGGTCCCATACATCTTTTCACACAACGCAGAGCTAAATCAAGACCAGTCACATTGGTGCCATGACCCGGATCTAGGAGTCATCATGGAATTTCCTAGAGCAACGCTAGCTTGGTCGTCAAAGTTTGCTGTATTCTGTTGTGTATTACTTTTAAATGAGTACTCATATGAGCTGTTTTTTTGTTATTATTTGGTCTGTTTATTTTTGTTGTTGATTGGTACTACTCAAGATGTCATAAAATAGTGAATAGAAGTTACTAGATGGATTTGAATTGGGTTTTGCTAGGGGGCATATCTTTGGTGGACAGACTCCACTTAGTCAGTTAATATTGGTTCCCCTGATTTTTGCTCTACTCAAAATCCTGGTAGAGAACACATTACTGAAGATTGCAAAGGTGCTGCTTCAGGCAATTGAGACTACAGCAACATTGAATTTAGTAGTTTAATCTCACAGCTTGCTCAACAAATAGGGAAGTTGATATCTGATCAGCTGTAAAAGGGTAGTGAAAAAAAATTGTATTCCGATATTGAACCACAGAGCATGGGCACAAGCCAGGTCCTTGTTGAGTCACCTTCTTTCAATTTAACTGGTATGAAGTTGGTGATGATGCTGATGCTAAGACACCCCCTTGTTTCAGTGGGGATGGATCCGATAAATTAACAGTATGTGAGTGGGAGGAAATCATGAATGTTTATCTGAAGAAGAAAGGCATTCCTCTAGCTAAACAAGCTGATGAAATGTCAAACTTAATGGGCAGAGCCAAAGATGCAATAAAGATTACTCTTTGTAGCAATCTGTCATTCCTGCCTAAAATGGACCCAAAAGTTGTCAGAGATGTACTCAAACATTTCAATGAATTGACAATTCTTCTATGCCATTTGCTGATTTTCATGGTACTTACCTTTTGTGGGAGAGAATGCCATGGAATATTGGATTCGGCTGAATAAAGCTGTTGGGTGTTTGAGGAGACTAGGTCGAAGTATTGAAGATCCCAACCGCAAAGTGACAATGATGTTTGTTAAACATTGACCTGATCAATCTCTTTCTGCCATCTTAAAGTTTAAAACTGTGGAAAAGTGGACAGTGACTAAAATACAAGAAAGTCTTGCTGAATATCAAGCTGAGAAATGTCAGCATGTCAAAGTGGGTTGCCAGTTATACCATTAATTCTAACAAGTGACGGTACTCAGGCCCTTATCACTTTGCTTGATTGTGTGCTAAAACAAAACATGCAAACCCCCCCATACCCAAATATTCTTTTAGGCATGAGAATGTAGGAAGTAAACTTTGCAAAGCATACAGGGTTCACACAGTTAGATGTGGCCCATGAAGCCTGGGAAGGACAACACTCACCATTCTGCTCACCATTCTGTGATTGACTACGTCCAGGACATGCAGGCGAGAATAGACCAAGTTGGGCCCATCATAAGGAAGCATATGGAGGTGGCCCAGAGAGCCCAGCAGCAAGCCTACAACTGGCCAGCCCAGCCCCAGGAGTTTCACCCTGGGGAGCAAGTAATGTTCCTAGTCTAGACTTAATAATTAAAAGTTTGTTGTTAACTTGCTCCCTGGCACTGTGTGTGTTGTTCTCTGTCCCTGTTCAGCGCACTACACTACTCATAACAAGGTGCTGGTTTGTTAAAACAGTAGACCCACATTTGCTGAGGGGATGTGTGGGTGGAGTCCAAGATGGCAGCATGGCAGTAGCACGCAGCAGCCACTCCGGACCAAAAATGGTGTTATTATCCCGTTATAGCCCGACCTTCACAGCATATGGACACCAGATTTAACGGTGTTCATGTGTACGACTGCCAGACGCTACTGAATTATGGGAATTGTGCATCAGCCAACGTGCATGATGACCTATGGGAAAAGCTTTGTGATCTCAGCTTGCTGCGTAGACCAGGCCCCAAGCCTTCGGCGTCGCCTGATGCCGGTGGCCGGGAGAAGAGTTGACGGAAGCGGTGTGCGAGAAAGCGGAAGCGTGGAAATAGGGCGGGTGTCCATGCTAGGCTAAAAACAAACCCTAGCCGGCCGGCACTCCCCTCCATACTTCTGTCAAATGTTTGCTCCCTGGATAATAAACTGGACTACATCCGACTCCAGCGAACTGCACAGCGTGAGTACAGAGACTGCTGGGTCTTTGTTTTTACAGGGACGTGGCTCAGCGACAGAGTTCCGGGCGCTGCCATTCAGCTAGCCGGGCTAACCATGTTTCGTGCCGACAGGAATGCAGCTCTGTGCGGTAAGACTCGCGGTGGCGGTGTGTGTGTTTACATCAACACGGAATGGTGTAAGGACTCTGTGCTTGTCTCTAGTTACTGTTCATCGCTAGTGGAGTTTGTGACTGTTAGATGCAGACCTTTTTATTTACCCTGGGAATTCACCACCACTTTCATTATCAGAGTGTACATTCCACCCAGCGCTAATTGCAAAGGTGTGTGTGCTGCTAAAATCCAGAGACTCTGCCTTCAGAGCTGGAGACAAGGACACCCTAAGAACAGCATGGGCTAAACTGTCTCAAGCCATTAGAGAGGCAAAGTGTGCACACTCCCAGAGAATCCACGGCCACTTCCAGAGCAGTGGTGACACTCGGCGCATGTGGCAAGGCATCCAGTCCATCACCAACTACAGGCAAGCTCCACCTGCCTGTGACAGTGATGCCTCCCTTCCAGATGCGCTGAACAGTTCCTACGCTCAAGACCATCCTTTCTTCAGAGGACCAGGTGCTCTGTCTCACCACGGCTGACGTGAGGAAAACTTACACAGAGTTAACCCACGGAAAGCTGTTGGACCAGACATTCCTGACAGTGTGCTCAGGGAATGTGCAGAACAGCTAGCAGATGTCTTCACAGACATCTTCAACATCTCCCTGAGCAGCGCCATTGTCCCAACATGCCTAAAGTCAACCACCATCATCCCCGTGCTGAAGAAGTCTCCAGTGTCCTGTCTCAATGACTACTGTCCCGTTGCACTCACACCCATCATCATGAAGTGCATTGAGAGGCTCATCATGAGGCACATCAAGAACCTGCTGCCACCTTCACTCGACCCCATGCAGTTTGCGTAACGTCCAAATCACTCCACAGACAATGCCATCAGCACAACCCTCCATCTGGCCTTCACACACCTGGACAATAAAGACACTTACCTACAAATGCTGTTCATTGACTTCAGTTCAGTATTCAATACAATCATTCCTCAGCACCTGATTGAGAAGTTGAGTCTGCTGGGCATCAACACCTCCCTCTGCAACTGGATCCTGGATTTCCTGACTGGGAGACCTCAGTCAGTCCAGATCGGGATCAGAACCTCCAGCACCACCACACTGAGCACTGGAGCTCCTCAGGGCTGTGTGCTCAGTCCACTGCTGTTCACTCTGCTGACTCATGACTGTGCAGCAATGCACAGATCCAACCACATCAAGTTCTCCGATGACACGACCGTGGTGGGTCTCATCAGCAAGAACGACGAGTCAGCATACAGAGAGGAGGTGCAAAGGTTAACAGCCTGGTGTAAAGTCAATAACCTGTCTCTGAACGTCGACAAGACTAAAGAGATGGTTGTTGACTTCAGGAGAGCACAGCGTGACCATTCTCCACTGAACATTGATGTCCATCATCATGGAGATGAGCACTAAATTCCTTGGTGTTCATCTGGCGGAGGACCTCACCTGGTCACTCAACACCAGCTCCATCACTGGAAAAGCCCAGCACCATCTCTACTTCCTGTGAAGGCTGAGGAAGGCTCATCTTCCACCTCCCAACCTGACCACCTTCTACAGAGGGACCATGGAGAGCGTCCTGAGCAGCTGCATCACTGCCTGGTTTGGGAACTGCACCGTCTCAGATCACAAGACCCTTCAGGGGACAGTGAGGACAGCTGAGGAGATCATCAGAGTCTCTCTTCCCTCTATCACGGACATTACACAACACGCTGCATCCACAAAGCTAACAGCATTGTGGATGACCCCACACACACACACACACTCTTACACACCCCACACACACACTCTTACACACCCCACACACCCCTCACACACACACTTACACACCCCACATACCTCTCACACACACTCTTACACACCCCACACAACCCTCACACACACTCTTACACACCCCACACACCTCTCACACACACTCTTACACACCACACACACCTCTCACACACACTCTTACACACCACACACACCTCTCACACACCTCTCACACACACTCTTCACCCTCCTGCCATCTGGAAAGAGGTACCAAAGCATTCGGACCCATACAACCAGACTGTTGAACAGCTTCTTCCCTCAAGCAATCAAGTATCTCAACAGAGAACTGAACTGAGCTGGACACACACTCACACACAAAAATTTGCACACATATGTCTCTTTACATTACACTTTACACTTTTTATTGATCCTGTTTACATGTTAACTTTAATATCTGCACTCAGTGTCTACACTGTTCCTTTACACAGAGTCGGTTTATATGTCCTGTTTATCTGCACTGTCCTGTCTCGTCATCCTGTACACTTCTGTTGTATGTCTAGTTTTATTGCACCTTAAGTATAGTTTAGTTTTATCTCTATGTTATATCTCTGTTTGTCTGCGTCTCTGTACTTTGTCTGTGTTCTGTGTAGCACCTCTGGTCCAGGAGGAACGTTGTTTCACTTCACTATGTACTGCATCTGATATATATGGTTGAAGTGACAAAGCTTCTTTGACTTTGACAAACCGTCAAAAGCAGTTTACAACAGTAGTATGAGAATGTATGTCATAAAGCATCTGAATGCACAATATGCACAAAATAAGGGCTTTTGATGTTTTATTCTATGCTTCTGTAATTGTAAATGATTAGTTCCCCATGAGAGGAATGCTCGACACTGGTTCCATGTCTTGTACTTTCAGTGTAGAAGCTGAACAAAAGTTGCTAGCCGAAAATGTTGACTTAGACAAGAAACCACTACCTGAGAACATCATACTTGTAGGTGTGGGTGGTAAAATGGTACAGCCAAAGTGTTTGTACAAAGTTAGAATTAAAGGGTATAGCATCTGCTACCAGGTTCCAATTCTTGTTATTCCAGGACAACATGATTTAATTTTTGGCACTAACTTAATAAAGACATGCTTTATTAAGTTAGTGCTGAAAATTAAATCATCATGTACCCTTGAATCAAATTAAGAACACAGATGAGTACTGGAACTCGCAAAAAGGGCTACACAGTTATTACCTGATGGTAAACACTTCTTGGATGTGATTTTGAATCTCTCGATGGCAACACCTGGAGGTACCTAGTAAAGTTGTTACAGTCAAGCTCAATAATGCTGTTACCCTTGCTGCTGGACAAGAACATTTAGAGTGGGGATGACTGCCCAGCAACTCCCTTGGTAGCACTATTTTTGTTGAACTAATGACTTACAAGCCCATGCCAAGAAGCATAATGGTAGGGTGGGTCTGTTGCTTCAAAACTGAAAGATGTTGCAAGATGTTGATTTAAGTGAGCTTGGCATTGATATTTGTAAAGTGACGGACGTGTCAAAAGAAAAACTTGTACAGCTGTTGGTGGACTACAATGATGTGTTTTCTAAGCATCCTTTAGACCAGACCTGGGCATTTTATGGCCCGCGGGCCACATCCGGCCCTTTGGACGTCCCTGTCCGGCCTGCGTTAAGTCAGTCATGAACATAAATGAAGTATTTATTCTGTGCATGCAATACAACTGTGTTTCTTTTATTTGGAAAAGCCTGGAGTTTTATTATTTCCGTATGGATGTGTGTGTGTGTCTGAACAGTAACAGGTGATGCTGCACGTTAATGCTGGTCAGATACCCCTAAAAATGTCAGCTCCCGTTATAAAAAGAAAAGTTGATTCCGAATGCCGCGTTTTCAACAAGACATGGACTGCCAAATATTTATTTACAGAAATCCAAGGTAAAGCGTGTGCTTAGTTTGTGGTACACAGGTCCCTGTGTTCAAAGATTACAACCTGAATCGCCACTACGTGACCAAACACGAGGAGAAATACAAGAACTTATCTGATGAAGAGCGCAGAGGAGTCGGAGGCTGTGGACACGCTGCAAACCCGACAAGGACTTTTTACTAAACTTCACACACCCAGAGACGCAGCTGTCAAGACAAGTTCTGTCATATCTCACAAAATCACTAGAAAAATAAAGCGTTTAAGATTAAGAAGAGTACTGGTTGTGTGTACTGGTTGTGTATAATGGTTGTGTATAATGGTTGTGTACTGGTTGTGTGTACTGGTTGTGTGTACTGGTTGTGTATAATGGTTGTGTACTGGTTGTGTATAATGGTTGTGTGTAATGGTTGTGTGTACTGGTTGTGTGTACTGGTTGTGTATAATGGTTGTGTGTAATGGTTGTGTACTGGTTGTGTATAATGGTTGTGTGTAATGGTTGTGTACTGGTTGTGTATAATGGTTGTATAATGGTTGTGTACTGGTTGTGTGTAATGGTTGTGTACTGGTTGTGTATAATGGTTGTGTACTGGTTGTGTGTAATGGTTGTGTATAATGGTTGTGTATAATGGGTGAGTATAATGGTTGAGTATAATGGTCGTGTGTACTGGTCGTGTGTAATGGTTGTGTATAATGGTCGTGTGTACTGGGTGTGTGTAATGTTTGTGTAATGGTTGTGTATAATGATTGTGTGTAATGGTTGTGTATAATGGTTGTGTACTGGTTGTGTATAATGGTTGTGTTTACTGGATATGTGTAATGGTTGTGTACTGGGTGTGCATAATGGTTGTGTATAATGGTTGTGTATAATGGTTGTGTATAATGGTTGTGTGTAATGGTTGTGTACTGGTTGTGTGTAATGGTTGTGTATAATGGTTGTGTATAATGGTTGTGTATAATGGTTGTGTACTGGTTGTGTGTAATGGTTGTGTATAATGGTTGTGTATAATGGTTGTGTACTGGTTGTGTGTAATGGTTGTGTACTGGTTGTGTATAATGGTTGTGTACTGGTTGTGTATAATGGTTGTGTACTGGTTGTGTATAATGTGTGTGTGTGGTGTAAAAAGTGAATGTGTGTGTGTGTGTGTGTGTGTGGTGTAAAAAGTGAATGTGTGTGTGTGTGTGTGTGTGTGGTGTAAAAAGTGAATGTGTGTGTGTGTGTGTGTGTGTGGTGTAAAAAGTGAATGTGTGTGTGTGTGTGTGTGTGTGTGTGTGGTGTAAAAAGTGAATGTGTGTGTGTGTGTGTGTGTGTGTGTGTGTGGTGTAAAAAGTGAATGTGTGTGTGTGTGTGTGTGGTGTAAAAAGTGAATGTGTGTGTGTGTGTGTGTGGTGTAAAAAGTGAATGTGTGTGTGTGTGTGTGTGGTGTAAAAAGTGAATGTGTGTGTGTGTGTGTGTGGTGTAAAAAGTGAATGTGTGTGTGTGTGTGTGTGGTGTAAAAAGTGAATGTGTGTGTGTGTGTGTGTGTGGTGTAAAAAGTGAATGTGTGTGTGTGTGTGTGTGGTGTAAAAAGTGAATGTGTGTGTGTGTGTGTGTGGTGTAAAAAGTGAATGTGTGTGTGTGTGTGTGTGGTGTAAAAAGTGAGTGTGTGTGTGTGTGTGTGTGTGGTGTAAAAAGTGAATGTGTGTGTGTGTGTGTGTGGTGTAAAAAGTGAATGTGTGTGTGTGTGTGTGTGTGGTGTAAAAAGTGAATGTGTGTGTGTGTGTGTGTGTGGTGTAAAAAGTGAATGTGTGTGTGTGTGTGGTGTAAAAAGTGAATGTGTGTGTGTGTGTGGTGTAAAAAGTGAATGTGTGTGTGTGTGTGTGGTGTAAAAAGTGAATGTGTGTGTGTGGTGTAAAAAGTGAATGTGTGTGTGTGTGTGGTGTAAAAAGTGAATGTGTGTGTGTATGTGTGTGTGTGGTGTAAAAAGTGAATGTGTGTGTGTGTGTGTGGTGTAAAAAGTGAATGTGTGTGTGTGTGTGTGTGTGTGTGTGTGTGTGTGTGGTGTAAAAAGTGAATGTGTGTGTGTGTGTGTGGTGTAAAAAGTGAATGTGTGTGTGTGTGTGTGTGGTGTAAAAAGTGAATGTGTGTGTGTGTGTGTGTGGTGTAAAAAGTGAATGTGTGTGTGTGTGTGGTGTAAAAAGTGAATGTGTGTGTGTGTGTGTGTGTGTGTGTGTGGTGTAAAAAGTGAATGTGTGTGTGTGGTGTAAAAAGTGAATGTGTGTGTGTGTGTGTGTGGTGTAAAAAGTGAATGTGTGTGTGTGTGGTGTAAAAAGTGAATGTGTGTGTGTGTGTGTGTGTGTGTGTGGTGTAAAAAGTGAATGTGTGTGTGTGTGTGTGTGGTGTAAAAAGTGAATGTGTGTGTGTGTGTGTGTGTGGTGTAAAAAGTGAATGTGTGTGTGTGTGTGTGTGTGTGTGGTGTAAAAAGTGAATGTGTGTGTGTGTGTGGTGTAAAAAGTGAATGTGTGTGTGTGTGTGGTGTAAAAAGTGAATGTGTGTGTGTGTGGTGTAAAAAGTGAATGTGTGTGTGTGTGGTGTAAAAAGTGAATGTGTGTGTGTGTGTGTGGTGTAAAAAGTGAATGTGTGTGTGTGTGTGGTGTAAAAAGTGAATGTGGAGTACACAGTAATCATTACACACACACACACACACACACACTCCACCTGTAACACAGTAATCATTACACACACACACTCCACCTGTAACACAGTAATCATTACACACACACACACACACACACTCCACCTGTAACACAGTAATCATTACACACACACACACACACACACTCCACCTGTAACACAGTAATCATTACACACACACACACACTCCACCTGTAACACAGTAATCATTACACACACACACACACACACACTCCACCTGTAACACAGTAATCATTACACACACACACACTCCACCTGTAACACAGTAATCATTACACACACACACTCCACCTGTAACACAGTAATCATTACACACACACACACACACACACTCCACCTGTAACACAGTAATCATTACACACACACACACACTCCACCTGTAACACAGTAATCATTACACACACACACACACACACTCCACCTGTAACACAGTAATCATTACACACACACACACACACACTCCACCTGTAACACAGTAATCATTACACACACACACACACACTCCACCTGTAACACAGTAATCATTACACACACACACACACACTCCACCTGTAACACAGTAATCATTACACACACACACACACACTCCACCTGTAACACAGTAATCATTACACACACACACACACACACACACACTCCACCTGTAACACAGTAATCATTACACACACACACACTCCACCTGTAACACAGTAATCATTACACACACACACACACACTCCACCTGTAACACAGTAATCATTACACACACACACACTCCACCTGTAACACAGTAATCATTACACACACACACACACTCCACCTGTAACACAGTAATCATTACACACACACACACTCCACCTGTAACACAGTAATCATTACACACACACACACACACTCCACCTGTAACACAGTAATCATTACACACACACACACTCCACCTGTAACACAGTAATCATTACACACACACACTCCACCTGTAACACAGTAATCATTACACACACACACACACTCCACCTGTAACACAGTAATCATTACACACACACACACACACACACACTCCACCTGTAACACAGTAATCATTACACACACACACACACACACACACACTCCACCTGTAACACAGTAATCATTACACACACACACACACACTCCACCTGTAACACAGTAATCATTACACACACACACACACACTCCACCTGTAACACAGTAATCATTACACACACACACACTCCACCTGTAACACAGTAATCATTACACACACACACTCCACCTGTAACACAGTAATCATTACACACACACACACACTCCACCTGTAACACAGTAATCATTACACACACACACTCCACCTGTAACACAGTAATCATTACACACACACACACACTCCACCTGTAACACAGTAATCATTACACACACACACACTCCACCTGTAACACAGTAATCATTACACACACACACACACTCCACCTGTAACACAGTAATCATTACACACACACACTCCACCTGTAACACAGTAATCATTACACACACACACACACACTCCACCTGTAACACAGTAATCATTACACACACACACACACTCCACCTGTAACACAGTAATCATTACACACACACACACACACTCCACCTGTAACACAGTAATCATTACACACACACACACTCCACCTGTAACACAGTAATCATTACACACACACACACACACTCCACCTGTAACACAGTAATCATTACACACACACACACTCCACCTGTAACACAGTAATCATTACACACACACACTCCACCTGTAACACAGTAATCATTACACACACACACACACTCCACCTGTAACACAGTAATCATTACACACACACACACTCCACCTGTAACACAGTAATCATTACACACACACACACACACACACTCCACCTGTAACACAGTAATCATTACACACACACACACACACACACACACTCCACCTGTAACACAGTAATCATTACACACACACACACACACTCCACCTGTAACACAGTAATCATTACACACACACACACACACTCCACCTGTAACACAGTAATCATTACACACACACACACACACACACTCCACCTGTAACACAGTAATCATTACACACACACACACACACACTCCACCTGTAACACAGTAATCACACACACACACACACACACACACTCCACCTGTAACACAGTAATCATTACACACACACACACACACTCCACCTGTAACACAGTAATCATTACACACACACACACACACTCCACCTGTAACACAGTAATCATTACACACACACACACACACTCCACCTGTAACACAGTAATCATTACACACACACACACACACACACTCCACCTGTAACACAGTAATCATTACACACACACACACACACACACTCCACCTGTAACACAGTAATCATTACATACACACACACACACACACACTCCACCTGTAACACAGTAATCATTACACACACACACACACACTCCACCTGTAACACAGTAATTACACACACACACACACTCCACCTGTAACACAGTAATTACACACACACACACACTCCACCTGTAACACAGTAATCATTACACACACACACACTCCACCTGTAACACAGTAATCATTACACACACACACACACACACACTCCACCTGTAACACAGTAATCATTACACACACACACACACACACACACTCCACCTGTAACACAGTAATCATTACACACACACACACACACACACACTCCACCTGTAACACAGTAATCATTACACACACACACACTCCACCTGTAACACAGTAATCATTACACACACACACACTCCACCTGTAACACAGTAATCATTACACACACACACACACTCCACCTGTAACACAGTAATCATTACACACACACACACTCCACCTGTAACACAGTAATCATTACACACACACACACACACTCCACCTGTAACACAGTAATCATTACACACACACACACACACACACTCCACCTGTAACACAGTAATCATTACACACACACACACACACACTCCACCTGTAACACAGTAATCATTACTGGTTGTGTATAATGGTTGTGTGTACTGGTCGTGTGTAATGGTTGTGTATAATGGTAATGTGTACTGGGTGTGTGTACTGGTTGTGTATAATGGTAATGTGTACTGTTTGTGTATATTGGTTGTGTATACTGGTTGTGTGTACTGGTTGTGTATAATGGTTGTGTGTACTGGTTGTGTATAATGGTCGTGTATAATGGTAATGTGTACTGGGTGTGTGTACTGGTTGTGTGTATTGGGTGTGTGTACTGGTTGTGTGTACTGGGTGTGTACTGGTTGTGTATAATGGTAATGTGTACTGGTTGTGTATAATGGTCGTGTGTACTGGTTGTGTATAATGGTCATGTGTACTGGTTGTGTGTAATGGTTGTGTGTACTGGTTGTGTATAATGGTAATGTGTACTGGTTGTGTATAATGGTCGTGTGTACTGGTTGTGTATAATGGTCGTGAGTACTGGTTGTGTATAATGGTAATGTGTACTGGTTGTGTATAATGGTCGTGTGTACTGGTTGTTTGTAATGGTTGTATATAATGGTTGTGTGTAATGGTTGTGTGTACTGGGTGTGTGTAATGGTTGTGTACTGGTTGTGTGTACTGGTTGTGTATAATGATTGTGTGTAATGGTTTTGTGTACTGGTCGTGTGTAATGGTTTTGTGTACTGGTCATGTGTACTGGTTGTGTATAACAGTTGAGTATAATGGTCATGTGTACTGGGTGTGCATAATGGGTGAGTATAATGGTTGAGTATAATGGTCGTGTCTATTGGTTGTGTGTACTGGTTGTGTATAATGGTTGTGTGTACTGGTTGTGTATAATGGTCATGTGTACTGGTTGTGCATAATGGTTGTGTGTACTGGTTGTGTATAATGGTTGTGTGTAATGGTTTTGTGTACTGGTCGTGTGTAATGGTTTTGTGTACTGGTCATGTGTACTGGTTGTGCATAATGGTTGTGTGTACTGGTTGTGTATAATGGTTGTGTACTGGTTGTGTGTAATGGTTGTGTATAATGGTTGTGTGTAACGGTTGTGTATAATGGTTGTGCGTAAAGGTTGTGCGTAAAGGTAATGTGTACTGGTTGTGTATACTGGTTGTGTGTACTGGGTGTGTACTGGTTGGGTGTAATGGTTGTGTGTAATGGTTGTATATAATGGCTGTGTGTAATGGTTGTGTGTACTGGGTGTGTGTAATGGTGTTGTACTGGTTGTGTATAATGGTTGTGTACTGGTTGGGTGTAATGGTTTTGTGTACTGGTTGTGTATACTGGTTGTGTATAATGGTCATGTGTAATGGTTGTGTATTGGTTGTGTGTAATGGTTGTGTATAATGGTTGTGTGTAATGGTTTTGTGTACTGGTCGTGTGTAATGGTCATGTGTACTGGTTGTGTATAACAGTTGAGTATAATGGTCATGTGTACTGGTTGTGTATAATGGTTGTGTACTGGTTGTGTGTATTGGTTGTGTGTACTGGGTGTGTACTGGTTGTGCATAATGGTTGTGTATAATGGGTGAGTATAATGGTTGAGTATAATGGTCGTGTCTATTGGTTGTGTGTACTGGTCGTGTGTACTGGTTGTGTGTACTGGTTGTGCATAATGGTCGTGTGTACTGGTTGTGTGTAATGGTCGTGTGTACTGGTTGTGTGTAATGGTCGTGTGTACTGGTCGTGTGTACTGGTTGTGTGTAATGGTCGTGTGTACTGGTCGTGTGTACTGGTTGTGTGTACTGGTTGTGCATAATGGTCGTGTGTACTGGTTGTGTGTAATGGTCGTGTGTACTGGTTGTGTGTAATGGTCGTGTGTACTGGTTGTGTGTACTGGTCGTGTGTACTGGTTGTGTGTAATGGTCGTGTGTACTGGTCATGTGTAATGGTTGTGTATAATGGTCGTGTGTACTGGTCGTGTGTAATGGTTGTGTATAATGGTAATGGGTACTGGGTGTGTGTACTGGTTGTGTATAATGGTCGTGTGTACTGGTCGTGTGTACTGGTTGTGTATAATGGTCGTGTGTACTGGTCGTGTGTAATGGTTGTGTATAATGGTAATGTGTACTGGGTGTGTGTACTGGTTGTGTATAATGGTAATGTGTACTGGTTGTGTATAATGGTCGTGTATAATGGTAATGTGTACTGGTTGTGTGTACTGGTTGTGTGTACTGGTTGTGTACTGGTTGTGTATAATGGTAATGTGTACTGGTTGTGTGTACTGGTTGTGTATAATGGTCGTGTGTACTGGTTGTGTATAATGGTCATGTGTACTGGTTGTGTGTACTGGTTGTGTACTGGTTGTGTACTGGTTGTGTGTAATGGTTGTGTACTGGTTGTGTACTGGTTGTGTGTAATGGTTGTGTATAATGGTTGTGTGTAACGGTTGTGTATAATGGTTGGGCGTAAAGGTTGTGTATAATGGTAATGTGTACTGGTTGTGTATACTGGTTGTGTATACTGGTTGTGTACTGGTTGTGTGTAATGGTTGTGTACTGGTTGTGTGTACTGGGTGTGTACTGGTTGTGCATAATGGTTGTGTATAATGGGTGAGTATAATGGTTGAGTATAATGGTCGTGTCTATTGGTTGTGTGTACTGGTCGTGTGTACTGGTTGTGTACTGGTTGTGTGTACTGGTTGTGTACTGGTTGTGTGTAATGGTTGTGTACTGGTTGTGTACTGGTTGTGTGTAATGGTTGTGTACTGGTTGTGTGTAATGGTTGTGTATAATGGTTGTGTGTAACGGTTGTGTATAATGGTTGTGCGTAAAGGTTGTGTATAATGGTAATGTGTACTGGTTGTGTATACTGGTTGTGTATACTGGTTGTGTACTGGTTGTGTGTACTGGGTGTGTACTGGTTGGGTGTAATGGTTGTGTGTAATGGTTGTATATAATGGCTGTGTGTAATGGTTGTGTGTACTGGGTGTGTGTAATGGTGTTGTACTGGTTGTGTACTGGTTGTGTGTAATGGTGTTGTACTGGTTGTGTATAATGGTTGTGTACTGGTTGGGTGTAATGGTTTTGTGTACTGGTTGTGTATACTGGTTGTGTATAATGGTCATGTGTACTGGTTGTGTGTCCTGGGTGTGCATAATGGTTGTGTAGAATGGTCATGTGTACTGGTTGTGTGTCCTGGGTGTGCATAATGGTTGTGTATTGGTTGTGTGTAATGGTGTTGTACTGGTTGTGTATAATGGTTGTGTGTAATGGTTTTTGTACTGGTCGTGTGTAATGGTCATGTGTACTGGTTGTGTATAACAGTTGAGTATAATGGTCATGTGTACTGGTTGTGTATAATGGTTGTGTACTGGTTGTGTGTATTGGTTGTGTGTACTGGGTGTGTACTGGTTGTGCATAATGGTTGTGTAATGGTTGTGTATAATGGGTGAGTATAATGGTTGAGTATAATGGTCGTGTCTATTGGTTGTGTGTACTGGTCGTGTGTACTGGTTGTGTGTACTGGTCGTGTATAATGGTAATGTGTACTGGTTGTGTGTACTGGTTGTGTATAATGGTAATGTGTACTGGTTGTGCATAATGGTCGTGTGTACTGGTCGTGTGTACTGGTTGTGTATAATGGTCGTGTGTACTGGTTGTGTATAATGGTCGTGTGTACTGGTCGTGTGTAATGGTTGTGTATAATGGTCGTGTGTACTGGTCGTGTATAATGGTCGTGTGTACTGGTCGTGTGTAATGGTTGTGTATAATGGTAATGTGTACTGGGAGTGTGTACTGGCTGTGTATAATGGTCGTGTGTACTGGTCGTGTGTAATGGTTGTGTATACTGGTCGTGTGTAATGGTTGTGTATAATGGTAATGTGTACTGGGTGTGTGTACTGGTTGTGTATAATGGTAATGTGTACTGTTTGTGTATATTGGTTGTGTATACTGGTGTGTACTGGTTGTGTATAATGGTTGTGTGTACTGGTTGTGTATAATGGTCGTGTATAATGGTAATGTGTACTGTTTGTGTATATTGGTTGTGTATACTGGTGTGTACTGGTTGTGTATAATGGTTGTGTGTACTGGTTGTGTATAATGGTTGTGTATAATGGTAATGTGTACTGGTTGTGTGTACTGGTTGTTTGTACTGGGTGTGTATAATGGTCATGTGTACTGGTTGTGTGTCCTGGGTGTGTATAATGGTTGTGTACTGGTTGTGTGTAATGGTGTTGTACTGGTTGTGTATAATGGTTGTGTACTGGTTGGGTGTAATGGTTTTGTGTACTGGTTGTGTATACTGATTGTGTATAATGGTAATGTGTACTGGGTGTGTGTAATGGTCGTGTATAATGGTCGTGTGTAATGGTTGTGTATAATGGTAATGTGTACTGGGTGTGTGTACTGGTCGTGTGTAATGGTTGTGTATAATGGTCGTGTGTACTGGTTGTGTATAATGGTAATGTGTACTGGGTGTGTGTACTGGTCGTGTATAATGGTCGTGTGTACTGGTTGTGCATAATGGTTGTGTGTACTGGTTGTGTATAATGGTCGTGTGTAATGGTTGTGTATAATGGTAATGTGTACTGGGTGTGTGTAATGGTCGTGTATAATGGTTGTGTATAATGGTCATGTGTACTGGTTTTGTATAATGGTTGTGTATACTGGTTGTGTATAATGGTCATGTGTACTGGGTGTGTATACTGGTTGTATATAATGGTTGTGTATAATGGTCATGTGTACTGGTTTTGTATAATGGTTGTGTATACTGGTTGTGTATAATGGTCATGTGTACTGGGTGTGTATACTGGTTGTGTATAATGGTCGTGTGTACTGGTTGTGTATAATGGTCGTGTGTACTGGTCGTGTATAATGGTTGTGTGTACTGGTTGTGTATAATGGTCATGTGTACTGGTTGTGTATAATGGTTGTGTACTGGTTGTGTATAATGGTCGTGTGTACTGGTCGTGTGTAATGGTTGTGTATAATGGTCGTGTGTACTGGGTGTGTGTAATGTTTGTGTAATGGTTGTGTATAATGGTCATGTGTACTGGTTGTGTGTAATGGTTGTATATAATGGCTGTGTGTAATGGTTGTGTGTACTGGTTGTGTATAATGGTAATGTGTACTGGGTGTGTGTACTGGTTGTGTATAATGGTAATGTGTACTGTTTGTGTATATTGGTTGTGTATACTGGTTGTGTGTACTGGTTGTGTATAATGGTTGTGTGTACTGTTTGTGTATAATGGTCGTGTATAATGGTAATGTGTACTGGGTGTGTGTACTGGTTGTTTGTACTGGTTGTGTACTGTTTGTGTATAATGGTAATGTGTACTGGTTGTGTGTACTGGTTGTGTATAATGGTCGTGTGTACTGGTCGTGTGTAATGGTCGTGTGTACTGGTCGTGTGTACTGGTCGTGTATAATGATTGTGTGTAATGGTTGTGTATAATGGTAATGTGTACTGGTTGTGTATAATGGTTGTGTGAACTGGTTGTGTATAATGGTTGTGTATAATGGTCATGTGTACTGGGTGTGTATACTGGTTGTGTATAATGGTTGTGTATAATGGTCATGTGTACTGGTTGTGTATAATGGTCATGTGTACTGGTTGTGTATAATGGTTGTGTGTACTGGGTGTGTATAATGGTCATGTGTACTGGTTGTGTATAATGGTCATGTGTACTGGTTGTGTATAATGGTCATGTGTACTGGTTGTGTATAATGGTAATGTGTACTGGTTGTGTATAATGGTTGTGTGTACTGGTTGTGTATAATGGTTGTGTGTACTGGTTGTGTATAATGGTCATGTGTACTGGGTGTGTATACTGGTTGTGTATAATGGTTGTGTGTACTGGTTGTGTATAATGGTTGTGTGTACTGGTTGTGTATAATGGTTGTGTATAATGGTCATGTGTACTGGGTGTGTATATTGGTCATGTGTACTGGGTGTGTATAATGGTCATGTGTACTGGGTGTGTATAATGGTCATGTGTACTGGGTGTGTATAATGGTCATGTGTACTGGGTGTGTATATTGGTCATGTGTACTGGGTGTGTATAATGGTCATGTGTACTGGGTGTGTATAATGGTCATGTGTACTGGGTGTGTATAATGGTCATGTGTACTGGGTGTGTATAATGGTCATGTGTACTGGGTGTGTATAATGGTCATGTGTACTGGGTGTGTATATTGGTCATGTGTACTGGGTGTGTATAATGGTCATGTGTACTGGGTGTGTATAATGGTCATGTGTACTGGGTGTGTATAATGGTCATGTGTACTGGGTGTGTATATTGGTCATGTGTACTGGTTGTGTATAATGGTCATGTGTACTGGGTGTGTATAATGGTCATGTGTACTGGGTGTGTATACTAGTTGTGTATAATGGTTGTGTGTACTGGTTGTGTATAATGGTCATGTGTACTGGGTGTGTATACTAGTTGTGTATAATGGTTGTGTGTACTGGTTGTGTATAATGGTCATGTGTACTGGGTGTGTATACTGGTTGTGTATAATGGTCATGTGTACTGGTTGTGTATAATGGTCATGTGTACTGGGTGTGTATACTGGTTGTGTATAATGGTTGTGTGTACTGGTTGTGTATAATGGTTGTGTGTACTGGTTGTGTATAATGGTCATGTGTACTGGGTGTGTATATTGGTCATGTGTACTGGGTGTGTATACTAGTTGTGTATAATGGTTGTGTGTACTGGTTGTGTATAATGGTTGTGTGTACTGGTTGTGTATAATGGTTGTGTGTACTGGTTGTGTATAATGGTCATGTGTACTGGGTGTGTATATTGGTCATGTGTACTGGGTGTGTATATTGGTCATGTGTACTGGGTGTGTATAATGGTCATGTGTACTGGTTTTGTATAATGGTTGTGTATACTGGTTGTGTATAATGGTCATGTGTACTGGTTGTGTATAATGGTTGTGTATAATGGTTGTGTATACTGGTATAATGGTCATGTGTACTGGGTGTGTATAATGGTCATGTGTACTGGTTGTGTATACTGGGTGTGTATATTGGTCATGTGTACTGGGTGTGTATATTGGTCATGTGTACTGGTTGTGTATAATGGTCATGTGTACTGGTTGTGTATAATGGTCATGTGTACTGGTTGTGTATAATGGTCATGTGTACTGGGTGTGTATACTGGTTGTGTATAATGGTCATGTGTACTGGGTGTGTATAATGGTCATGTGTACTGGGTGTGTATACTGCTTGTGTATAATGGTCATGTGTACTGGGTGTGTATAATGGTCATGTGTACTGGGTGTGTATATTGGTCATGTGTACTGGGTGTGTATAATGGTCATGTGTACTGGTTGTGTATAATGGTCATGTGTACTGGGTGTGTATAATGGTCATGTGTACTGGTTGTGTATAATGATCATGTGTACTGGTTGTGTATAATGGTCATGTGTACTGGTTGTGTATAATGGTCATGTGTACTGGTTGTGTATAATGGTCATGTGTACTGGTTGTGTATAATGGTCATGTGTACTGGGTGTGTATAATGGTCATGTGTACTGGGTGTGTATACTGGTTGTGTATAATGGTCATGTGTACTGGTTGTGTATAATGGTCATGTGTACTGGTTGTGTATAATGGTCATGTGTACTGGTTGTGTATAATGGTCATATGTACTGGGTGTGTATACTGGTTGTGTATAATGGTTGTGTGTACTGGTTGTGTATAATGGTCGTGTGTACTGGGTGTGTATAATGGTCATGTGTACTGGTTGTGTATAATGGTCATATGTACTGGGTGTGTATAATGGTTGTGTGTACTGGTTGTGTATAATGGTTGTGTGTACTGGTTGTGTATAATGGTCATGTGTACTGGGTGTGTATAATGGTCATGTGTACTGGGTGTGTATATTGGTCATGTGTACTGGTTGTGTATAATGGTCATATGTACTGGTTGTGTGTACTGGTTGTGTATAATGATCATGTGTACTGGTTGTATATAATGGTTGTGTACTGGTTGTGTATAATGGTTGTGTACTGGTTGTGTATAATGGTTGTGTGTATTGGTTGTGTGTACTGGGTGTGTACTGGTTGTGCATAATGGTTGTGTAATGGTTGTGTGTAATGGTCGTGTGTACTGGTTGTGTGTACTGGTCGTGTGTAATGGTTGTGTATAATGGTCATGTGTACTGGGTGTGTATACTGGTTGTGTATAATGGTCATGTGTACTGGGTGTGTATACTGGTTGTGTATAATGGTCATGTGTACTGGGTGTGTATAATGGTCATGTGTACTGGTTGTGTATAATGGTCATGTGTACTGGTTGTGTATAATGGTCATGTGTACTGGTTGTGTATAATGGTCATGTGTACTGGGTGTGTATACTGGTTGTGTATAATGGTCATGTGTACTGGGTGTGTATAATGGTCATGTGTACTGGGTGTGTATAATGGTCATGTGTACTGGTTGTGTATAATGGTCATGTGTACTGGGTGTGTATACTGGTTGTGTATAATGGTCATGTGTACTGGTTGTGTATAATGGTCATGTGTACTGGTTGTGTATAATGGTCATGTGTACTGGTTGTGTATAATGGTCATGTGTACTGGGTGTGTATAATGGTCATGTGTACTGGGTGTGTATAATGGTCATGTGTACTGGGTGTGTATACTGGTTGTGTATAATGGTCATGTGTACTGGGTGTGTATAATGGTCATGTGTACTGGGTGTGTATACTGGTTGTGTATAATGGTCATGTGTACTGGTTGTGTATAATGGTCATGTGTACTGGTTGTGTATAATGGTCATGTGTACTGGTTGTGTATAATGGTCATGTGTACTGGTTGTGTATAATGGTCATGTGTACTGGGTGTGTATAATGGTCATGTGTACTGGGTGTGTATACTGGTTGTGTATAATGGTCATGTGTACTGGGTGTGTATAATGGTCATGTGTACTGGGTGTGTATACTGGTTGTGTATAATGGTCATGTGTACTGGGTGTGTATAATGGTCATGTGTACTGGGTGTGTATATTGGTCATGTGTACTGGTTGTGTATAATGGTCATGTGTACTGGGTGTGTATATTGGTCATGTGTACTGGGTGTGTATATTGGTCATGTGTACTGGGTGTGTATATTGGTCATGTGTACTGGTTGTGTATAATGGTCATGTGTACTGGGTGTGTATATTGGTCATGTGTACTGGGTGTGTATAATGGTCATGTCTACTGGTTGTGTATACTGGGTGTGTATATTGGTCATGTGTACTGGGTGTGTATATTGGTCATGTGTACTGGTTGTGTATAATGGTCATGTGTACTGGGTGTGTATACTGGTTGTGTATAATGGTCATGTGTACTGGTTGTGTATAATGGTCATGTGTACTGGGTGTGTATACTGGTTGTGTATAATGGTCATGTGTACTGGTTGTGTATAATGGTCATGTGTACTGGTTGTGTATAATGGTTGAGTATAATGGTTGTGTCTATTGGTTGTGTGTAATGGTCATGTGTACTGGCTGTGTATAATGATGATGAGGCTCTGATGAGGCTCTGTGGTCAGTGTAGAAACGACACACAGATACTCGGGTCACTCATGAGGCTCTGTGGTCAGTGGTGGTCAGTGTTATGTAAACAGTGTGAAATGTAAACACTTCGTCGTTGTATCTCTTTCACATTTATTGTTGACTTTGAGTCAGTACCTGAGGTGAAGTGGGTGTAGTGCAACAGAAACACACACTTCAGACAGAAATCAGACGGAGTATCAACTGCTCACAGTGATGTTGGACACACACACACACACACACACACACACACACTTTCATTCCAGCGTCCCCAGGTCCATCACAGAAGCAGGTTTTCTCCTCTGGGTCATCAGGGTGAGCTGAAACACACACACACACACACACGGAGGAGTGTAGTTCAGCACAGAGCTTGGGTTTCACTTAGTCAAAGAGTGATGATGTTACCTGTGTGTGTGTGTGTGTGTGTGTGTACCTGGTGTGAGGCGATGGACGCTCGGTGTTCAGCCTGAGTGAGTCGAGTCTGTAAGCGAGTGTTCTTCTCCTGCTGTTCTGATACCTCACGCTCACACTGAACACACACACATAAAATAGTTTTACTTTTAAATAAATTGTGTCTGTGTGTGCGTGTGTGTGTGCGCATCCACACCTCCAGGATCTTCTCTTGCTCTGAATGGATCTTCATTTCCAGCTCCTGACAACGCTGCTTCTGTCTACTCAGCTCCGCCCTGAACCACACACACACACACAGCTGTGTTTCAGTATTCACCAAGACTTCTGTGTGTGTGTGTGTGTGTGTGTGTGTTACCTGAGAGAGGTGATGGTGTGTTGCAGTGTGTGTGTGTGTGTGTGTGTGTGTGTTACCTGAGAGAGGTGATGGTGTGTTGCAGTGTGTGTGTGTGTGTGTGTGTGTGTGTTACCTGAGAGAGGTGATGGTGTGTTGCAGTGTGTGTGTGTGTGTGTGTGTGTGTGTTACCTGAGAGAGGTGATGGTGTGTTGCAGTGTGTGTGTGTGTGTGTGTGTGTTACCTGAGAGAGGTGATGGTGTGTTGCAGTGTGTGTGTGTGTGTGTGTGTTACCTGAGAGAGGTGATGGTGTGTTGCAGTGTGTGTGTGTGTGTGTGTGTGTTACCTGAGAGAGGTGATGGTGTGTTGCAGTGTGTGTGTGTGTGTGTGTGTGTGTGTGTTACCTGAGAGAGGTGATGGTGTGTTGCAGTGTGTGTGTGTGTGTGTGTGTGTGTGTGTTACCTGAGAGAGGTGATGGTGTGTTGCAGTGTGTGTGTGTGTGTGTGTGTGTGTGTTCCCTGAGAGAGGTGATGGTGTGTTGCAGTGTGTGTGTGTGTGTGTTACCTGAGAGAGATGATGGTGTGTTGCAGTGTGTGTGTGTGTGTGTGTGTTACCTGAGAGAGGTGATGGTGTGTTGCAGTGTGTGTGTGTGTGTGTGTGTGTGTGTGTTACCTGAGAAAGGTGGTGGTGTGTTGCAGTGTGTGTGTGTGTGTGTGTGTTACCTGAGAGAGGTGATGGTGTGTTGCAGTGTGTGTGTGTGTGTGTGTTACCTGAGAGAGGTAATGGTGTGTTGCAGTGTGTGTGTGTGTGTGTGCGTGTGTTACCTGAGAGAGGTGATGGTGTGTTGCAGTGTGTGTGTGTGTGTGTGTGTGTGTGTGTTACCTGAGAGAGGTGATGGTGTGTTGCAGTGTGTGTGAGAGCTGTATGCTCTCCTCTCTGTAGCGCTTGTTGTTGTGTTGTTGTGCCAGCAGGCGGCGCTGGAGTTCAGCAGTGGAGTGCTTGTTGCTTTCTTCCATCTCTCTGAGCCTCGACTCTACAGCCTGCTCCCTCACACACACCTCCTGCTGCATGTGTGACACCTACACACACACACACACACACACACACACACACACGCAGATGTGTGCATAATTGCTGTGTCTCTCTTTGCGCAGTGTGTGTGTGTGTTACCTGAGAGAGGTGATGGTGTGTTGCAGTGTGTGTGTGTTACCTGAGAGAGATGATGGTGTGTTGCAGTGTGTGTGTGTGTTCCCTGAGAGAGGTGATGGTGTGTTGCAGTGTGTGTGTGTGTGTGTGTTACCTGAGAGAGGTGATGGTGTGTTGCAGTGTGTGTGTGTGTGTGTGTGTGTTCCCTGAGAGAGGTGATGGTGTGTTGCAGTGTGTGTGTGTGTGTGTGTGTTCCCTGAGAGAGGTGATGGTGTGTTGCAGTGTGTGTGTGTGTGTGTGTTGTGGAATAAAAATCTACTGTACTCACTACTGAAATCTGACTCCAGCTCCACACTGACCCGACAGCTCAGTCTGAGTGAGACTCATAGTTAGTAAGGCCTCAAAACTAAATAAGCCAATCAAGCAGACTAGATGAATTCAGATAAGAGATTTTATTTTGTAATCAGCGCTGACACAAGAATTGAGATGCTCACGCATGAACGTCCCAACAACCTCTCTCCGGGGAACTCCAACTACAGCCTTTATATACATTTCCCTTATCTTCCCAATGCAACACGTCACTGGTTCTTTGCCTAGACAATCCCACCCATCTTTCTTTTTTTGACCTTTTAGATTCTTTTTTTACACCATTATCTTTGGATTTACAACTTTTCGAATACCATTATAATTAAACTTTCCTGAATCATTATATTAAAAATTGGGCGTTTCCGCCCCCACCAGTGGGATTGTCTTTGGCCTCACTCTCGCCAACACCTCATTCTTCTTCAGGAGACAGCATGGGTAAGTTCCCAGTCCTTCAGGGCCAACACCCTTTTCTTTTATTAACTTTTACACCTCACGGATTTTCTGATTTATCCGCTGTCTTCTACGTATGTTCTCTAGATATTTCGCCTGGTACCACCATTGCCGTCCAGCACGCACTGCGTTTACTTCATGATGAGATCACTGCCGCTCAAGGTACCAATGGAGCGAAGATTGACCATAATAATCTAGGGTGCGTCTCTGCCATTGATTGGTCCAAGTTTGGAAAGCCTGGTACCGCAGAGAAAGCCTGCCAGACTGACATCATTGATACAACTATTTGTTCTTCAAAGCCCTTGCAGCCTGTGTGCAAGGCCCGTGACAGGCCAACATGCCGTGTTAAACCTTATATTGTTCTTAAGCTCAAACGACCTAACGAATAAACCTTACCTGAGAACTCACTCCTGCTGTCCCCCTGATTATTTCACACATACCTCATACATATATTCTCATTTACAAAATTATCTCCCACAGTGTGTGTGTGTGTTACATGAGAGAGGTGATGGTGTGTTGCAGTGTGTGTGTGTGTGTGTGTGTGTTCCCTGAGAGAGGTGATGGTGTGTTGCAGTGTGTGTGTGTGTGTGTGTACCTGCAGTTTGGCGTGTCTCTGTGCAGACACACACTCTTTGCGCAGTGTGTGTGTGTGTGTGTGTACCTGCAGTTTGGCGTGTCTCTGTGCAGACACACACTCTTTGCGCAGTGTGTGTGTGTGTACCTGCAGTTTGGCGTGTCTCTGTGCAGACACACACTCTTTGCGCAGTGTGTGTGTGTGTGTGTGTGTGTGTGTGTACCTGCAGTTTGGCGTGTCTCTGTGCAGACACACACTCTTTGCGCAGTGTGTGTGTGTGTGTGTGTGTGTGTGTGTACCTGCAGTTTGGCGTGTCTCTGTGCAGACACACACTCTCTGCGCAGTGTGTGTGTGTACCTGCAGTTTGGCGTGTCTCTGTGCAGACACACACTCTCTGCGCAGTGTGTGTGTGTGTGTGTGTGTGTGTACCTGCAGTTTGGCGTGTCTCTGTGCAGACACACACTCTTTGCGCAGTGTGTCCATGTCTTTGTGCAGTTGTTGGTTCTCCTGCTGAAGGTTGAGTCTCTCCTCACTCACACTGCTGCACTCTGTTCTCGTGCTCGACAGCGCCACCTGCAGCCTGCGCACCTCCTCCTGACAGCGCAGCAGCTCCTCACTCAATCTGCACACACACACACACACACTCTTTTCATCAGTATATCAGTGTAGCATGCCAAGTTGCTGTGCAAGTGTTGCTGTGTCCACTAGGGGGTAGTGTGTGAGTGTGTGTGTGTGTGTGTGTGAGTGTGTGTGAGTGTGTGTGAGTGTGTGTGTGAGTGTGTGTGTGTGTGTGTGAGTGTGTGTGAGTGTGTGCTCACTCCAGCTCCATCTTCTTCATGTTGGAGTGTGTGGTGTTGAGTGTGTGTGTGTGTGTGTGTGTGTGTACTCACTCCAGCTCCATCTTCTTCATGTTGGAGTGTGTGGTGTTGAGTGTGTGTGTGTGTGTGTGTGTGTGTGTGTGTGTGTGTGTGTGTGTACTCACTCCAGCTCCATCTTCTTCATGTTGGAGTGTGTGGTGTTGAGTGTGTGTGTGTGTGTGAGTGAGTGTGTGTGTGTACTCACTCCAGCTCCATCTTCTTCATGTTGGAGTGTGTGTGTGTGTGTACTCACTCCAGCTCCATCTTCTTCATGTTGGAGTGTGTGTGTGTGTGTACTCACTCCAGCTCCATCTTCTTCATGTTGGAGTGTGTGGTGTTGAGTGTGTGTGTGTGTGTGTGTGTGTACTCACTCCAGCTCCATCTTCTTCATGTTGGAGTGTGTGGTGTTGAGTGTGTGTGTGTGTGTGTGTGTACTCACTCCAGCTCCATCTTCTTCATGTTGGAGTGTGTGGTGTTGAGTGTGTGTGTGTGTGTGTGTGTGTACTCACTCCAGCTCCATCTTCTTCATGTTGGAGTGTGTGTGTGTGTGTGTGTGTGAGTGTGTGTGTGTGTGTGTGTGTACTCACTCCAGCTCCATCTTCTTCATGTTGGAGTGTGTGTGTGTGTGTGTGTGTGTACTCACTCCAGCTCCATCTTCTTCATGTTGGAGTGTGTGTGTGTGTGTACTCACTCCAGCTCCATCTTCTTCATGTTGGAGTGTGTGGTGTTGAGTGTGTGTGTGTGTGTGTGTGTGTGTGTGTGTACTCACTCCAGCTCCATCTTCTTCATGTTGGAGTGTGTGTGTGTGTGTACTCACTCCAGCTCCATCTTCTTCATGTTGGAGTGTGTGGTGTTGAGTGTGTGTGTGTGTGTGTGTGTGTGTGTACTCACTCCAGCTCCATCTTCTTCATGTTGGAGTGTGTGGTGTTGAGTGTGTGCTCCAGCTCGTCTTTCATTCTCTCTGCATTTAAACACCTCTGATGTAGAGCCTCCACCTTCCTCAGGTCTGTTTCACCGTATCGACCCTCTCTGTACACCTACACACACACAAACACACACAAACACACACACGTACATACACACAAGGAATAAATGTAACATACTGAAAAGTCTGTTACATTTATTGTTTAAATAAAGAAAGATGAGTAGCCTGTATCTGTGTTCTGAGGATGAGCTTTTAAATGTTCTCTTAGTGTGTGTGTGTGTGTGTGTGTGTGTGTGTGTGTGTGTGTGTGTTCACCTTCTCCAGCTCCTCCTCCACCGCCTTCCTCTCTCTGTGTGCTCTCTCCAGCTGACTCTGCTTATCAGAACACTCCTAAAAACAACAACACACAGTCAGGTAAAAAGTGTGTGTGTGTGTGTGTATATGTGTGTGTGTATGTGGTGTAAAAAGTGTGTATGTGTGTGTGTATGTGGTGTAAAAAGTGTGTGTGTGTGTGAATGTGTGTGTGGTGTAAAAATTGAATGTGTGTGTGTGTATGTGGTGTAAAAAGTGTGTGTGTATGTATGTGTGTGTATGTGGTGTAAAAAGTGTGTGTGTGTGTGTGTGTATGTGTGTGTGGTATAAAAAGTGAATGTGTGTGTGTGTGTGTGTGTGTGTGGTGTAAAAAGTGAATGTGTGTGTGTGTGTGTGGTGTAAAAAGTGAATGTGTGTGTGTGTGTGTGGTGTAAAAAGTGAATGTGTGTGTGTGTGTGTGTGTGGTGTAAAAAGTGAATGTGTGTGTGTGTGTGTGTGGTGTAAAAAGTGAATGTGTGTGTGTGTGTGTGGTGTAAAAAGTGAATGTGTGTGTGTGTGTGTGGTGTAAAAAGTGAATGTGTGTGTGTGTGGTGTAAAAAGTGAATGTGTGTGTGTGTGTGTGTGTGTGGTGTAAAAAGTGAATGTGTGTGTGTGTGTGTGGTGTAAAAAGTGAATGTGTGTGTGTGTGTGTGGTGTAAAAAGTGAATGTGTGTGTGTGTGTGTGGTGTAAAAAGTGAATGTGTGTGTGTGTGTGTGGTGTAAAAAGTGAATGTGTGTGTGTGTGTGTGTGGTGTAAAAAGTGAATGTGTGTGTGTGTGTGGTGTAAAAAGTGAATGTGTGTGTGTGTGGTGTAAAAAGTGAATGTGTGTGTGTGGTGTAAAAAGTGAATGTGTGTGTGTGTGGTGTAAAAAGTGAATGTGTGTGTGTGTGTGTGTGTGTGTGGTGTAAAAAGTGAATGTGTGTGTGTGGTGTAAAAAGTGAATGTGTGTGTGTGTGTGTGTGGTGTAAAAAGTGAATGTGTGTGTGTGTGGTGTAAAAAGTGAATGTGTGTGTGTGTGTGGTGTAAAAAGTGAATGTGTGTGTGTGTGTGTGGTGTAAAAAGTGAGTGTGTGTGTGTGTGTGTGTGTGGTGTAAAAAGTGAATGTGTGTGTGTGTGTGTGTGTGTGTGTGTGGTGTAAAAAGTGAATGTGTGTGTGTGGTGTAAAAAGTGAATGTGTGTGTGTGGTGTAAAAAGTGAATGTGTGTGTGTGGTGTAAAAAGTGAATGTGTGTGTGTGTGGTGTAAAAAGTGAATGTGTGTGTGTGTGTGTGTGGTGTAAAAAGTGAATGTGTGTGTGTGTGGTGTAAAAAGTGAATGTGTGTGTGTGTGTGTGGTGTAAAAAGTGAATGTGTGTGTGTGTGTGTGTAAAAGTGATGTGTGTGTGTGGTGTAAAAAGTGAATGTGTGTGTGTGAGGTGTAAAAAGATGTGAATATGTGTGTGTGTGTGGTGTAAAAAGTGCATGTGTGTGTGTGTGTGTGGTGTAAAAAGTGAATGTGTGTGTGTGGTGTAAAAGAGAATGATAGTGTGTGTGTGTGTGTGTGTGTGTGGTGTAAAAAGTGAATGTGTGTGTGTGTGTGTTTGGTATAAAAAGTGAATGTGTGTGTGGTGTAAAAAGTGAATGTGTGTGTGTGTGGTGTAAAAAGTGAATGTGTGTGTGTGTGGTGTAAAAAGTGAGTGTGTGTGTGTGTGTGTGTGTGTGGTGTAAAAAGTGAATGTGTGTGTGGTGTAACAAGTGAATGTGTGTGTGTGTGTGGTGTAAAAAGTGAATGTGTGTGTGTGTGTGGTGTAAAAAGTGAATGTGTGTGTGGTGTAAAAAGTGAATGTGTGTGTGTGTGTGGTGTAAAAAGTGAATGTGTGTGTGTGGTGTTACAAGTGAATGTGTGTGTGTGTGTTTGTGGTGTAAAAAGTGAATGTGTGTGTGTGTGTGTGTGTGTGTGTGGTGTAAAAAGTGAATGTGTGTGTGTGTGTGTGTGTGGTGTAAAAAGTGAATGTGTGTGTGTGTGTGTGTGTGGTGTAAAAAGTGAATGTGTGTGTGTGTGTGTGTGTGGTGTAAAAAGTGAATGTGTGTGTGTGTGAGAGAAAGTCCTAACCAGCTGCAGGGCTGCAAGTTCCTCAGTGAGACGATGGATCTGTGTGTTACACTGCTGACGTACACACTCCACCTGTAACACAGTAATCATTACACACACACACACACACACTCCACCTGTAACACAGTAATCATTACACACACACACACTCCACCTGTAACACAGTAATCATTACACACACACATACACACTCCACCTGTAACACAGTAATCATTACACACACACACACACACACTCCACCTGTAACACAGTAATCATTACACACACACACACACACTCCACCTGTAACACAGTAATCATTACACACACACACACACACACACACTCCACCTGTAACACAGTAATCATTACACACACACACACACTCCACCTGTAACACAGTAATCATTACACACACACACACACTCCACCTGTAACACAGTAATCATTACACACACACACACTCCACCTGTAACACAGTAATCATTACACACACACACACACACTCCACCTGTAACACAGTAATCATTACACACACACACACACACACTCCACCTGTAACACAGTAATCATTACACACACACACACTCCACCTGTAACACAGTAATCATTACACACACACACACACTCCACCTGTAACACAGTAATCATTACACACACACACACACACTCCACCTGTAACACAGTAATCATTACACACACACACACACACACTCCACCTGTAACACAGTAATCATTACACACACACACACACACACTCCACCTGTAACACAGTAATCATTACACACACACACACACACACACACACTCCACCTGTAACACAGTAATCATTACACACACACACACACACACACTCCACCTGTAACACAGTAATCATTACACACACACACACACACACACTCCACCTGTAACACAGTAATCATTACACACACACACACACACACTCCACCTGTAACACAGTAATCATTACACACACACACACTCCACCTGTAACACAGTAATCATTACACACACACACACACACTCCACCTGTAACACAGTAATCATTACACACACACACACACACACACTCCACCTGTAACACAGTAATCATTACACACACACACACACACACACTCCACCTGTAACACAGTAATCATTACACACACACACACACACACTCCACCTGTAACACAGTAATCATTACACACACACACACACACACTCCACCTGTAACACAGTAATCATTACACACACACACACACTCCACCTGTAACACAGTAATCATTACACACACACACACTCCACCTGTAACACAGTAATCATTACACACACACACACACTCCACCTGTAACACAGTAATCATTACACACACACACACACACACTCCACCTGTAACACAGTAATCATTACACACACACACACACACTCCACCTGTAACACAGTAATCATTACACACACACACACACACACACACTCCACCTGTAACACAGTAATCATTACACACACACACACACTCCACCTGTAACACAGTAATCATTACACACACACACACACACACTCCACCTGTAACACAGTAATCATTACACACACACACACTCCACCTGTAACACAGTAATCATTACACACACACACACTCCACCTGTAACACAGTAATCATTACACACACACACACACTCCACCTGTAACACAGTAATCATTACACACACACACACACACTCCACCTGTAACACAGTAATCATTACACACACACACACACACTCCACCTGTAACACAGTAATCATTACACACACACACACACACACACACTCCACCTGTAACACAGTAATCATTACACACACACACACTCCACCTGTAACACAGTAATCATTACACACACACACACACTCCACCTGTAACACAGTAATCATTACACACACACACACACACACACACACACTCCACCTGTAACACAGTAATCATTACACACACACACACACACTCCACCTGTAACACAGTAATCATTACACACACACACACACACTCCACCTGTAACACAGTAATCATTACACACACACACACACACACACTCCACCTGTAACACAGTAATCATTACACACACACACACTCCACCTGTAACACAGTAATCATTACACACACACACACTCCACCTGTAACACAGTAATCATTACACACACACACACTCCACCTGTAACACAGTAATCATTACACACACACACACACACTCCACCTGTAACACAGTAATCATTACACACACACACACACACACTCCACCTGTAACACAGTAATCATTACACACACACACACACACTCCACCTGTAACACAGTAATCATTACACACACACACACACACTCCACCTGTAACACAGTAATCATCACACACACACACACACACACACTCCACCTGTAACACAGTAATCATTACACACACACACACACACACACACACTCCACCTGTAACACAGTAATCATTACACACACACACACACACTCCACCTGTAACACAGTAATCATTACACACACACACACACACACTCCACCTGTAACACAGTAATCATTACACACACACACACACACTCCACCTGTAACACAGTAATCATTACACACACACACACACACTCCACCTGTAACACAGTAATCATTACACACACACACACACACACACTCCACCTGTAACACAGTAATCATTACACACACACACACTCCACCTGTAACACAGTAATCATTACACACACACACACACACACTCCACCTGTAACACAGTAATCATTACACACACACACACACACTCCACCTGTAACACAGTAATCATTACACACACACACACACACTCCACCTGTAACACAGTAATCATTACACACACACACACACACTCCACCTGTAACACAGTAATCATTACACACACACACACACACACTCCACCTGTAACACAGTAATCATTACACACACACACACACACTCCACCTGTAACACAGTAATCATTACACACACACACACACACACTCCACCTGTAACACAGTAATCATTACACACACACACACACACTCCACCTGTAACACAGTAATCATTACACACACACACACACACTCCACCTGTAACACAGTAATCATTACACACACACACACACACTCCACCTGTAACACAGTAATCATTACACACACACACACACACTCCACCTGTAACACAGTAATCATTACACACACACACACACACACACACACTCCACCTGTAACACAGTAATCATTACACACACACACACACTCCACCTGTAACACAGTAATCATTACACACACACACACTCCACCTGTAACACAGTAATCATTACACACACACACACTCCACCTGTAACACAGTAATCATTACACACACACACACTCCACCTGTAACACAGTAATCATTACACACACACACACACACTCCACCTGTAACACAGTAATCATTACACACACACACACACTCCACCTGTAACACAGTAATCATTACACACACACACACACACACTCCACCTGTAACACAGTAATCATTACACACACACACACACACACACACTCCACCTGTAACACAGTAATCATTACACACACACACACACACACTCCACCTGTAACACAGTAATCATTACACACACACACACACACTCCACCTGTAACACAGTAATCATTACACACACACACACACACACACTCCACCTGTAACACAGTAATCATTACACACACACACACACACTCCACCTGTAACACAGTAATCATTACACACACACACACACACTCCACCTGTAACACAGTAATCATTACACACACACACACTCCACCTGTAACACAGTAATCATTACACACACACACACACACTCCACCTGTAACACAGTAATCATTACACACACACACACACACACACACTCCACCTGTAACACAGTAATCATTACACACACACACACTCCACCTGTAACACAGTAATCATTACACACACACACACACACTCCACCTGTAACACAGTAATCATTACACACACACACACACACTCCACCTGTAACACAGTAATCATTACACACACACACACACACACACACTCCACCTGTAACACAGTAATCATTACACACACACACACACACACTCCACCTGTAACACAGTAATCATTACACACACACACACACACACACACTCCACCTGTAACACAGTAATCATTACACACACACACACACACTCCACCTGTAACACAGTAATCATTACACACACACACACACACTCCACCTGTAACACAGTAATCATTACACACACACACACACACACACACTCCACCTGTAACACAGTAATCATTACACACACACACACACACACACACTCCACCTGTAACACAGTAATCATTACACACACACACACACACTCCACCTGTAACACAGTAATCATTACACACACACACACACACACACTCCACCTGTAACACAGTAATCATTACACACACACACACTCCACCTGTAACACAGTAATCATTACACACACACACACACACTCCACCTGTAACACAGTAATCATTACACACACACACACACACACACTCCACCTGTAACACAGTAATCATTACACACACACACACACACACACTCCACCTGTAACACAGTAATCATTACACACACACACACACACACTCCACCTGTAACACAGTAATCATTACACACACACACACTCCACCTGTAACACAGTAATCATTACACACACACACACACACACACTCCACCTGTAACACAGTAATCATTACACACACACACACACACTCCACCTGTAACACAGTAATCATTACACACACACACACTCCACCTGTAACACAGTAATCATTACACACACACACACTCCACCTGTAACACAGTAATCATTACACACACACACACACACACTCCACCTGTAACACAGTAATCATTACACACACACACACACACTCCACCTGTAACACAGTAATCATTACACACACACACACACTCCACCTGTAACACAGTAATCATTACACACACACACACTCCACCTGTAACACAGTAATCATTACACACACACACACTCCACCTGTAACACAGTAATCATTACACACACACACACTCCACCTGTAACACAGTAATCATTACACACACACACACTCCACCTGTAACACAGTAATCATTACACACACACACACACACACTCCACCTGTAACACAGTAATCATTACACACACACACACACACTCCACCTGTAACACAGTAATCATTACACACACACACACACTCCACCTGTAACACAGTAATCATTACACACACACACACACACTCCACCTGTAACACAGTAATCATTACACACACACACACACACTCCACCTGTAACACAGTAATCATTACACACACAAACACACACACTCCACCTGTACCACAGTAATCATTACACACACACACACACACACTCCACCTGTAACACAGTAATCATTACACACACACACACACACACACTCCACCTGTAACACAGTAATCATTACACACACACACACACACTCCACCTGTAACACAGTAATCATTACACACACACACACACACACACACTCCACCTGTAACACAGTAATCATTACACACACACACACTCCACCTGTAACACAGTAATCATTACACACACACTCCACCTGTAACACAGTAATCATTACACACACACACACACACACACTCCACCTGTAACACAGTAATCATTACACACACACACACACTCCACCTGTAACACAGTAATCATTACACACACACACACACACACTCCACCTGTAACACAGTAATCATTACACACACACACACACACACTCCACCTGTAACACAGTAATCATTACACACACACACACTCCACCTGTAACACAGTAATCATTACACACACACACACACACACTCCACCTGTAACACAGTAATCATTACACACACACACACTCCACCTGTAACACAGTAATCATTACACACACACACACACTCCACCTGTAACACAGTAATCATTACACACACACACACTCCACCTGTAACACAGTAATCATTACACACACACACACTCCACCTGTAACACAGTAATCATTACACACACACACACACACTCCACCTGTAACACAGTAATCATTACACACACACACACTCCACCTGTAACACAGTAATCATTACACACACACACACACACTCCACCTGTAACACAGTAATCATTACACACACACACACTCCACCTGTAACACAGTAATCATTACACACACACACTCCACCTGTAACACAGTAATCATTACACACACACACACACTCCACCTGTAACACAGTAATCATTACACACACACACACACTCCACCTGTAACACAGTAATCATTACACACACACACACTCCACCTGTAACACAGTAATCATTACACACACACACACTCCACCTGTAACACAGTAATCATTACACACACACACACACACTCCACCTGTAACACAGTAATCATTACACACACACACACTCCACCTGTAACACAGTAATCATTACACACACACACTCCACCTGTAACACAGTAATCATTACACACACACACACACACACACACACTCCACCTGTAACACAGTAATCATTACACACACACACACACACACTCCACCTGTAACACAGTAATCATTACACACACACACACTCCACCTGTAACACAGTAATCATTACACACACACACACACTCCACCTGTAACACAGTAATCATTACACACACACACACTCCACCTGTAACACAGTAATCATTACACACACACACACTCCACCTGTAACACAGTAATCATTACACACACACACACACACTCCACCTGTAACACAGTAATCATTACACACACACACACTCCACCTGTAACACAGTAATCATTACACACACACACACACACTCCACCTGTAACACAGTAATCATTACACACACACACACTCCACCTGTAACACAGTAATCATTACACACACACACTCCACCTGTAACACAGTAATCATTACACACACACACACACTCCACCTGTAACACAGTAATCATTACACACACACACACACTCCACCTGTAACACAGTAATCATTACACACACACACACTCCACCTGTAACACAGTAATCATTACACACACACACACTCCACCTGTAACACAGTAATCATTACACACACACACACACTCCACCTGTAACACAGTAATCATTACACACACACACACTCCACCTGTAACACAGTAATCATTACACACACACACACACACACACTCCACCTGTAACACAGTAATCATTACACACACACACACACACACACACACTCCACCTGTAACACAGTAATCATTACACACACACACACACACTCCACCTGTAACACAGTAATCATTACACACACACACACACACACACACACTCCACCTGTAACACAGTAATCATTACACACACACACACAGTACAGGTGCATTGTGGGATACGGACCTCCTTCCTGGTGCGGACCGCTGCTTCCTCCACCAGTTGCTTCATCCCTTCCTTCATCCTCTCCAACTCCTCCACCCTCTGCTTCTCCCGCAGTTGAGCCTGAGATCACACACACACACACACACACCAGTTTTATGTGGGTGGAGTATCTGAGGTTAAGACTACACCTGAGCTGACAGACACCAGGGATTGGCTCTCGGGTCTGTGAGTGCAGTGTGTGGGTGGCTCCCTGATGCAGGGGGTGGGGCTAGGGGATATTTAACACACAGCATTAACACACAGTTACTGTACCTCCTACTCCTAGACCTTTGGCATGAGTGTGTCCGAGGTGGGAGGAGCTAGATCAGGTCTGACTCCACCCTCTGGGGGTTTCATTCTGTTTTTATTCATTAAATGTGTAAGATCACTGCTTTCATGTTCTCTCTACTGGGAGCTATGGTACTCAGTGTGTGTGTGTGTGTGTGTGTGTGTGTGTGTGTGTGTGTGAGTGTGTGTGAGACCTGGTCTCTCTGTAGTGTTGCCTCCTCAGCCAGCTGCAGTGAATCCCGGAGTCTCTGAAAGGCCTCGAACTTGTCGTCCTCCAGCGCAGCACAGCGACTCTGCAGCTCCCCCACCTGCTTCTCCCACACCACCTCCTTCTTCCTCACTGACTCCGCCTCCTGACTCGCCACCTTCAACCTGACACCGCAACACAACTTACTGTAGAACTGAGCTGTGTGTGTGTGTGTGTGTGTGTGTGTGTGTGTGTGTGAGTACGTGCCTGCCTTCTATCTGGCTCAGTGCCGTCTGTAGCTGCAAAAGCCTGCGATCAGATGCTTCCTCTCTCCCATGAGCCTCTGCTGCATCCTCCTCCTACACACACACACACACACACACACAATTGTGTAAACCTGTCTGTTCTCACTGTTTTCTGTACTGACCCAGATATACCTGTCAGCTCTCAAAATAAGTAACTGCACAAAACACCACACACACACACCGTGCGCTGCATCTGGTCCTGAACACTCTTCATGAGCTTAGTCATCTCGTCCACTTTAGCAGTAGCTGTTCTGAGGTCCAGCTTTGCCTGCCTGAAACACACACACACACACACACACATTAAACAGAAGGTCTTTAATAACCCCAGACAGTGGTCACCTGAGTTACTGCTCACCTGAGCTGGTTCCGTAGCTCCTCCAGTTCAGTGCTCTGCTCTGTGATGGTCTTCAGGAGCTCTTCATTCGTCTGTGTGTGACACAAGAGACATAAGTATCTGCCAAACATGGCCACACCCCCTCTTCCCCCGCCCACTCATGAAAAATACACAGTTTAAGTCACATGACCCTCATTGAGTGAGTTTAGTGAGCACTAACACATCAGCCCCTCCTCCCCCTCCATCTGGTCATTTAACAGTGTTTATCTGAAATGTCCAGTCTGAACACACACACACACACCACACCACCTACACAACACATCAACACATTCAGGTTTAAATAAGTGACCACAGGACTGGTCTTTAACACTAAACTCTCTCACACTTCAAACTGACCGACATCTGAACATAGATTTAGATCCCTTGGTCAGGACATCTGCTCCAAACGCTCCATCAGAGACACTTCCTGTTACTCAGAGACTCTACACCCATCAGCCAGAGTACTAAACCCAGTGACCGGCGAAGTGAAGTGCTCTGATGAGCTCACTGGAACCTGTCCAGGGAGGTGTGATAGATAATGCAGCAGGTCAGTTCTTGAAGTTGATGTGTAGCCCGGTCAAGACCGGTTTATAGTAAGTGTCTACTAACATACTTACTTTCTTGTCCTGTTACATTTTAACTCTTTCTTAACCTCACTTTGACCAAACCAGACATGCCTCAAACCCATCTCTGTTCTGACCTCTTACAGACACAGGCATTCTCACCCACGAAGCAGAGGTCATGTTTCCAGCACTCATCTACCCTCCCCTGTTGTCTCGGTCTCAAACAGCGGTGGTAGGTGGGCTCTGGAACTGTCAGTCTGCTGTAAGGAAGGCTGATTTCATCTCAGCTTCAGCCTCCCACTATTCCTTTGATTTTCTGGCACTAACCAAGACCTGGATATCCCCACAGAACACTGCTACACCGACTGCTCTATCCTCTGCCTACGCTTTCTCTCAGGCAGGGGTGGTGGCACAGGTCTGCTGTTGTCCCAGAGATAGTGTTTCACACCTCTCCCCTTGTCTCATCTCACCATCTCTTCTTTTGAATTCCATGCAGTTTCAGTTACATCTCCAATCAACCTCTCCATCGTCATCTACCGTCCTCCTGGTCCCATTGGAGACTTCATGGAAGAAATGGACATACTCCTCAGTGTCTTCCCTTCTGACAGCACCCCTCTGACGGTGCTTGGAGATTTCAACCAACCATCAGACAAGCTTTATCTCTGGACAACTCAATGATCTCCCCTTCAGCCACTGCTCACAACCTTGGGGTAACCATGGACAATCAACTGTCCTTTTCCTCCCATGTTGCCAATGTGACACGCTCATGTCGGTTTCTTCTGTACAACATCAGAAGGATTCGACCATTCCTATCCACACAGGCTACTCAAGTACTTGTTCAGTCTCTGGTCATTTCGAGACTGGACTACTGCAACTCTTTACTGGCAGGTCTTCCTCTGAATGCAACTCGTCCACTGCAAATGATCCAAAATGCAGCAGTGTGACTTGTCTTCATTCTGTCTAAGTTCTCCCACACCACCCCACTGCTGCTCCTCCACTGGCTTCCGGTAGCTGCATCAGATTCAAAACACTGATGTTTGCCTACAAAGCCAAGAATGGACCAGTACCAAGATCTTATTACTCCTCAAACTGACCCTCACTCCCTCTGATCCACTAGCACTGCCCGACTGGTCCCACCATCTCTCAGGGTAAAAGGTAAATATTCATCTAGACTCTTCTCTGCACTGAGGTGGTGGAATGAACTTCCCCTAGATGTCCGAACAGCAGAGTCTCTGACTGTCTTCACACGACGTCTTAAGACCCACCTTTTCCTGAAGCACTTAAACTAGCTCTTATCTTTCCCTATTTATGTATTGTTATATGGTTTACAAAAAAAACATCCAATTTCAGGCTCCTGGTCTCCTGAGTCTGTAATCTACTGAACCAGTGTTAATGTTTTCAATGATAGAGACTTAAAGCACTTTTGTATGTCGCTCTGGATAAGAGCATCTGCCAAATACCAGAAATGTAAATGTAAATGTAAAGCAGGAAAAAGTGGAAGGACTTTGATGATGTGATGTCTGGACAGTCTGGTCAGAGCCAGACCAGCAGGTCTTGTGTGGTGTTCCTGGAGTACAGGGGTTAGTACCTGCTCCTCTT
>NC_080738.1:887336-892336 GCF_019097595.1 Hemibagrus wyckioides | reverse complement strand
GTTGGTTTTGTATGTGTGAGTTGGTTTTGTATGTGTGTGTGTGTTGGTTTTGTATGTGTGTGTGTTGGTATTGTATGTGTGTGTGTTGGTTTTGTATGTGTGTGTGTTGGTTTTGTATGTGTGTGTGTTGGTTGTGTATGTGTGTGTGTGTTGGTTTTGTATGTGTGTGTTGGTTTTGTGTGTGTGTGTGTGTTGGTTTTGTATGTGTGTGAGTTGGTTTTGTATGTGTGTGTGTGTTGGTTTTGTATGTGTGTGTTGGTTTTGTATGTGTGTGTGTTGGTTGTGTATGTGTGTGAGTGTTGGTTTTGTATGTGTGTGTTGGTTTTGTGTGTGTGTGTGTGTTGGTTTTGTATGTGTGTGAGTTGGTTTTGTATGTGTGTGTGTGTTGGTTTTGTATGTGTGTGTTGGTTTTGTATGTGTGTGTGTTGGTATTGTATGTGTGTGTGTTGGTTTTGTATGTGTGTGTGTGTGTTGGTTTTGTATGTGTGTGTGTGTGTTGGTTTTGTATGTGTGTGTTTGTGTTGGTTTTGTATGTGTGTGTTTGTGTTGGTTTTGTATGTGTGTGTGTGTGTGTGTGTGTGTGTGTTGGTTTTGTGTGTGTGTGTGTTGGTTTTGTGTGTGTGTGTGTGTGTGTGTGTTGGTTTTGTGTGTGTGTGTGTTGGTTTTGTGTGTGTGTGTGTGTGTTGGTTTTGTATGTGTGTGTGTGTGTGTTGGTTTTGTATGTGTGTGTGTTGGTTTTGTATGTGTGTGTGTTGGTTTTGTATGTGTGTGTGTGTGAGTGATGGTTTTGTATGTGTGTGTGTTGGTTTTGTATGTGTGTGTGTGTTGGTTTTGTATGTGTGTGTGGGTTTTGTATGTGTGTGTGTTGGTTTTGTATGTGTGTGTGTTGGTATTGTATGTGTGTGTGTTGGTTTTGTATGTGTGTGTGTGTGTTGGTTTTGTATGTGTGTGTGTGTGTTGGTTTTGTATGTGTGTGTTTGTGTTGGTTTTGTATGTGTGTGTGTGTGTTGGTTTTGTATGTGTGTGTGTTGGTTTTGTATGTGTGTGTGTTGGTTTTGTATGTGTGTGTGTGTGTGTGTGTGTGTGTGTTGGTTTTGTGTGTGTGTGTTGGTTTTGTATGTGTGTGTGTTGGTTTTGTGTGTGTGTGTGTGTTGGTTTTGTATGTGTGTGTGTGTGTTGGTTTTGTATGTGTGTGTTTGTGTTGGTTTTGTATGTGTGTGTTGGGGTTGTATGTGTGTGTGGGTGTGTCTGTTGGAGTTGTGTGTGTGTCTGTTCGTTTTGTATGTGTGTAGGTTTTGTATGTGTGTGTGTTGGTTTTGTATGTGTGTAGGTTTTGTATGTGTGTGTGTGTTGGTTTTGTATGTGTGTAGGTTTTGTATGTGTGTGTGTTGGTTTTGTATGTGTGTAGGTTTTGTATGTGTGTGTGTGTTGGTTTTGTATGTGTGAGTTGGTTTTGTATGTGTGTGTGTGTTGGTTTTGTATGTGTGTGTGTTGGTTTTGTATGTGTGTGTGTTGGTTTTGTATGTGTGTGTGTGTGTTGGTATTGTATGTGTGTGTGTTGGTTTTGTATGTGTGTGTGTGTGTTGGTATTGTATGTGTGTGTGTTGGTTTTGTATGTGTGTGTGTGTGTTGGTTTTGTATGTGTGTGTGTGTGTTGGTTTTGTATGTGTGTGTTTGTGTTGGTTTTGTATGTGTGTGTGTGTGTGTGTGTGTTGGTTTTGTGTGTGTGTGTGTGTGTGTTGGTTTTGTATGTATGTGTGTGTTGGTTTTGTATGTGTGTGTTGGTTTTGTATGTGTGTGTGTGTGAGTGATGGTTTTGTATGTGTGTGAGTTGGTTTTGTATGTGTGTGTGTGTTGGTTTTGTATGTGTGTGTGTTGGTTTTGTATGTGTGTGTGTTGGTATTGTATGTGTGTGTGTTGGTTTTGTATGTGTGTGTGTGTGTTGGTTTTGTATGTGTGTGTGTGTGTTGGTTTTGTATGTGTGTGTTTGTGTTGGTTTTGTATGTGTGTGTGTTGGTTTTGTATGTGTGTGTGTGTGTGTGTGTTGGTTTTGTGTGTGTGTGTGTGTTGGTTTTGTATGTGTGTGTGTGTTGGTTTTGTATGTGTGAGTTGGTTTTGTATGTGTGTGTGTGTGTGTTGGTTTTGTATGTGTGTGTGTGTGTTGGTTTTGTATGTGTGTGTGTGTTGGTTTTGTATGTGTGTGTGTGTTGGTTTTGTATGTGTGTGTGTGTGTGTTGGTTTTGTATGTGTGTGTGTGTGTTGGTTTTGTATGTGTGTGTGTTGGTTTTGTATGTGTGTGTGTGTGAGTGATGGTTTTGTATGTGTGTGTGTTGGTTTTGTGTGTGTGTGTGTGTTGGTTTTGTATGTGTGTGTGTTGGTTTTGTATGTGTGTGTGTTGGTTTTGTATGTGTGTGTGTGTGTGTGTTGGTTTTGTATGTGTGTGTGTTGGTTTTGTATGTGTGTGTGTGTGTTGGTTTTGTATGTGTGTGTGTGTTGGTTTTGTATGTGTGTGTGTGTGTTGGTTTTGTATGTGTGTGTGTATTGGTTTTGTATGTGTGTGTGTGTGTGTGAGTGTTGGTTTTGTGTGTGTGTGTGTTGGTTTTGTATGTGTGTGTGTGTTGGTTTTGTATGTGTGTGTGTTGGTTTTGTATGTGTGTGTGTTGGTTTTGTATGTGTGTGTGTGTGTTGGTTTTGTATGTGTGTGTTTGTGTTGGTTTTGTATGTGTGTGTGTGTGTTGGTTTTGTATGTGTGTGTGTGTGTTGGTTTTGTATGTGTGTGTGTGTGTTGGTTTTGTATGTGTGTGTGTGTGTTGGTTTTGTATGTGTGTGTGTGTGTGTGTGAGTGTTAGTTTGTGTGTGTGTGTGTGTTGGTTTTGTATGTGTGTGTGTGTGTTGGTTTTGTATGTGTGTGTGTGTGTGTGTGAGTGTTGGTTTTGTGTGTGTGTGTTTGTGTTGGTTTTGTATGTGTGTGTGTGTGTTGGTTTTGTATGTGTGTGTGTGTGTTGGTTTTGTATGTGTGTGTGTGTGTGTGTGAGTGTTGGTTTTGTGTGTGTGTGTGTGTGTGTGTGTGTTGGTTTTGTGTGTGTGTGTGTGTTGGTTTTGTATGTGTGTGTGTTGGTTTTGTATGTGTGTGTGAGTGTTGGTTTTGTGTGTGTGTGTGTTGGTTTTGTATGTGTGTGTGTTGGTTTTGTATGTGTGTGTGTGTGTGTGTTGGTTTTGTATGTGTGTGTGTGTGTGTGTTGGTTTTGTATGTGTGTGTGTTGGTTTTGTATGTGTGTGTGTGTGTGTGTGTTGGTTTTGTATGTGTGTGTGTGTGTGTTGGTTTTGTATGTGTGTGTGTGTGTGTTGGTTTTGTATGTGTGTGTTGGTTGTGTGTGTGTGAGTTGGTTTTGTGTGTGTATGTGTGTTGGTTTTGTATGTGTGTGTTGGTTTTGTATGTGTGTGTGTGTTGGTTTTGTATGTGTGTGTGTGTGTGTGTTGGTTTTGTGTGTGTGTGTGTGTGTGTGTGTTGGTTTTGTGTGTGTGTGTTGGTTTTGTGTGTGTGTGTTGGTTTTGTATGTGTGTGTGTTGGTTTTGTTTGTATGTGTGTGTGAGTGTTGGTTGTGTGTGTGTGTGTGTTGGTTTTGTGTGTGTGTGTGTTGGTTTTGTTTGTATGTGTGTGTGAGTGTTGGTTGTGTGTGTGTGTGCGTGTGAGTGTTGGTTTTGTATGTGTGTGTGTGTTGGTTTTGTATGTGTGTGTGTGTATGTGTGTTGGTTTTGTATGTGTGTGTGTGTTGGTTTTGTATGTGTGTGTGTGTTGGTTTTGTATGTGTGTGTGTTGGTTGTGTGAGTGTTGGTTTTGTATGTGTGTGTGTTGGTTTTGTATGTGTGTGTGTGTTGGTTTTGTATGTGTGTGTGTGTATGTGTGTTGGTTTTGTATGTGTGTGTGTAGGTTTGTATGTGTGTGTGTTGGTTTTTGTATGTGTGTTGGATTGTGTGAGTGTTGGTTTTGTATGTGTGTGTGTTGGTTTTGTGTGTGTGTGTTGGTTTGTATGTGTGTGTGTGTTTGGTTTTTGTATGTGTGTGTATTGGTTTTGTGTGTGTTGGTTTGTGTGTGTGTGTGTGTGTTGGTTTTGTATGTGTGTGTATTGGTTTTGTGTGTGTGTGTGTTAGTTTGTATGTGTGTGTGTGTTGATTGTGTGAGTGTTGCTTTTGTATCTGTGAGTGTGTGATAGTTTTGTGTGTGTGTGTGTCTGTTGGTTTTGTATGTGTGTGTGTGTTGGTTTGTATGTGTGTGTGTGTGGTTTTGTGTGTGTGTTGGTTTTTTGTATGTGTGTGTGTGTGTGTTGGTTTGTATGTGTGTGTGTTAGTTTGTGTGTGTGTGTTGGTTTTGTGTGTGTGTGTGTGTGTGTGTGTGTGTGAGTGTGTGTGTGTGTTGGTTTTGTATGTGTGTGTGTGTGTGTTGGTTTTGTATGTGTGTGTGTGTGTTGGTTGTATGTGTGTGTGTGTGTGTGTGTGTGTGTTGGTTGTGTGTGTGTGTGTTGGTTTTGTATGTGTGTGTGTGTGTGTGTTGGTTTTGTATGTGTGTGTGTGTGTGTGTTGGTTTTGTATGTGTGTGTGTGTGTGTTGGTTTTGTATGTGTGTGTGTGTGTTGGTTTTGTATGTGTGTGTGTGTGTGTATATGTGTGTGTGTGTTGGTTTTGTATGTGTGTGTGTGTGTGAGTGTTGGTTTTGTATGTGTGTGTGTGTTGGTTTTGTATGTGTGTGTGTGTGTGTTGGTTTTGTATGTGTGTGTGTTTTTTGTATGTGTGTGTGTGTGGTGGTTTTGTATATGTGTGTGTTTGTGTTGGTTTTGTATGTGTGTGTGTGTTGGTTTTGTATGTGTGTGTGTGTGTTGGTTTTGTATGTGTGTGTGTGTGTTGGTTTTGTATGTGTGTGTGTGTGTTGGTTTTGTATGTGTGTGTGTGTGTGTGTGAGTGTTGGTTTTGTGTGTGTGTGTGTTGGTTTTGTATGTGTGTGTG
>NC_080738.1:839836-882336 GCF_019097595.1 Hemibagrus wyckioides | reverse complement strand
ATCTTGTAGTGACATTTCCTTTGGTTAGTTTGCCCCCTGCTCCTGCACCACATCCTCCTCCACTGGTGGGTTCAGATGCTCTGGGGACTACAATCTGGAACATCTCTGTCACCAGCTGGCTGAACTGGACGTTGACCTGACTGACCGCAGCGCTGCTAAATAGCCTCATTTATTATGTTTTATTAAACTACACTTTATTACCCTTCCCTGTGTGTGTATACATACACTATATTGCCAAAAGTATTCGCTCACCTGCCTTGACTCGCATATGAACTTAAGTGACATCCCATTCCTAATCCATAGGGTTCAATATGACGTCGGTCCACCCTTTGCAGCTATAACAGCTTCAACTCTTCTGGGAAGGCTGTCCACAAGGTTTAGGAGTGTGTTTATGGGAATTTTTGACCATTCTTCCAGAAGCGCATTTGTGAGGTCACACACTGATGTTGGACGAGAAGGTCTGGCTCTCAGTCTCCACTCTAATTCATCCTAAAGGTGTTCTATCGGGTTGAGGTCAGGACTCTGTGCAGGCCAGTCAAGTTCCTCCACACCAGACTCTGTCATCCATGTCTTTATGGACCTTGCTTTGTGCACTGGTGCACAGTCATGTTGGAAGAGGAAGGGGCCAGCTCCAAACTGTTCCCACAAAATTGGGAGCATGGAATTGTCCAAAATGTCTTGGTATGCTGAAGCATTCAGAGTTCCTTTCACTGGAACTAAGGGGCCAAGCCCAGCTCCTGAAAAACAACCCCACACCATAATCCCCCTCCACCAAACTTTACACTTGGCACAATGCAGTCAGACAAGTACCCGTTCTCTGGCAACCGCCAAACCCAGACTCGTCCATCAGATTGCCAGATGGAAAAGCGCGATTCGTCACTCCAGAGAAAGCGTCTCCACTGCTCTAGAGTCCAGTGGCGGCGTGCTTTACACCACTGCATCCGACGCTTTGCATTGCACTTGGTGATGTACAGCTTGGACGCAGCTGCTCGGCCATGGAAACCCATTCCATGAAGCTCTCTGCACACTGTTCTTGAGCTAATCTGAAGGTCACATGAAGTTTGGAGGTCTGTAGCGATCGACTCTGCAGAAAGTTGGCGACCTCTTCGCACTATGCGCCTCAGCATCCGCTGACCCCGCTCCGTCAGTTTACGTGGCCTACCACGTGGCTGAGTTGCTGTCGTTCCCAAACACTTCCACGTTCTTATAATACAGCTGACAGATGACTGTGGAATATTTAGGAGCGAGGAAATTTCACGACTGGATTTGTTGCACAGGTGGCATCCTATCACAGTTCCACGCTGGAATTCACTGAGCTCCTGAGAGCGACCCATTCTTTCACAAATGTTTGTAAAAACAGTCTGCATGCCTAGGTGCTTGATTTTATACACCTGTGGCCATGGAAGTGATTGGAACACCTGATTCTGATTATTTGGATGGGTGAGAGAATACTTTTGGCAATATAGTGTATGTGTGTGTGTGTGATACATACATACATACATACATACACATTATATATATATATATATATATATATATATATATATATATATATATATATATATATATATATATATATATATATATATATATATATATATATATGTGTGTGTATATATGTGTGTGTGTGCTCACCATTTTCATTCTCACAAAGAGCAGAGCTACAGTACAAAGCCTCAATGTAGTGTTTGTTTCATGATAGGGGTGTGTTGTTTAACAAGGTTAGTGTTTGTCTTCCTAACAAACACCACCCTCACCCTAAACAAACGCCACCCTCACCCTAAACAAACACCACCCTCACCCTAAACAAACACCCTCATCCTAAACAAACACCACCCTCACCCTAAACAAACACCACCCTCACCCTAACCAAACACCACCCTCACCCTAAACCCCACCCTCATCCTAAACAAACACCACCCTCACCCTAAACACCACCCTCATCCTAAACAAACCCCACCCTCACCCTAAACACCACCCTCATCCTAAACCAACACTGCCCTCACCCTAAACCAACACCACCCTCACCCTAAACAGGATGAGGGTGGTGTTTGTTGCTGTAGTCACTCTGCAGGTGTTTAAGGTGTGGGGAATTTAGCAGTTTTGTGTGTGGGAAAGTGCTGAAGTAGAGAGAAAGTCAGAGCTGTGGTCAGTGAGTGTGTTACCGTTCATTCTCACGCACCACCTGCTCCAGACTGGCCCTGACATCCACCATCTGCCTCTGTACACACACACACACAATATATAAATTACTGAAATAAATCAATGATTCTAGCAAAAAGAAAGTTTTTCCAACTCTAATAATACTTTAACATATTTAATTACTTGTAATGAATAAAAAAAGATAAAATAAGGAGTGAATGAGATTATTATTATTATTATTATTATTATTAAGGTGTTGTGTACCTGGTAGAGTTTTAGCTGTTTCTCCATCTGTTGCATGTGTCGATCATATTCCACTATCAGAGGAGCCATGATGCTGAAACACACACACACACACACACACTAAATCCAAGTCTGCTTAGATTAAAAGTACATGATTTATACATTACTGTAAGGTACACAATAATCCACTTCATAAGTGTGTGCGTGTGTGTTTTCACCCTTGGTCTGTGATCCACGGTGCTGAAGAATTACACTCTACATCTTCACCCTAAACACAACACACACATTACAGAGAATACATACACACACATATAACCTGAGACCACACAAACCCCCTCATATACAATACACACACACACAAACGCCCTCATATACAACACACACACACAGAACCCCTCATATACAACACACACAGACCCCCCATATACAATACACACACCTCCTCATATACAATACACACACCTCCTCATATACAATACACACACACACAGACCCCCCATATACAACACACACACACCCTCATATACAATACACACACCTCCTCATATACAATACACACACACACAGAAACGCCCTCATATACAATACACACACACAGACCCCCTCATATACAACACACACACACACACACACACACACACAGACCCCCCATATACAATACACACACACAGACCCCCTCATATACAACACACACACACACACACACACCCTCATATACAATACACACACACACCCTCATATACAATACACACACACACCCTCATATACAATACACACATCTCCTCATATACAATACACACACACACACACATCCTCATATACAACACACACACACACACACCTCCTCATATACAATACACACACACACACCTCCTCATATACAACACACACACACCTCCTCCTACACAATACACACACACCTCCTCCTACACAATACACACAGAGACACACACCTCATGTACAAAACGCACACAAAGTTCTTGGTCCAAAGATGCTAGTGTGGTTGTGATATGAGGAGGTGTGTGTGTGTGTGTATTATATATGAGGAGGTGTGTGTGTGTGTATTGTATATGAGGAGGTGTGTGTGTGTGTGTATTGTATATGAGGAGGTGTGTGTATTGTATATGAGGAGGTGTGTGTGTGTGTGTATTGTATATGAGGAGGTGTGTGTGTGTGTGTATTGTATATGAGGAGGTGTGTGTGTGTGTGTATTGTATATGAGGAGGTGTGTGTGTGTGTGTATTGTATATGAGGAGGTGTGTGTGTGTGTGTATTGTATATGAGGTGGTGTGTGTGTGTGTGTATTGTATATGAGGAGGTGTGTGTGTGTGTGTATTGTATATGAGGAGGTGTGTGTGTGTGTGTGTGTATTGTATATGAGGAGGTGTGTGTGTGTGTGTGTATTGTATATGAAGAGGTGTGTGTGTGTGTGTATTGTATATGAGGAGGTGTGTGTATTGTATATGAGGAGGTGTGTGTATTGTATATGAGGAGGTGTGTGTATTGTATATGAGGAGGTGTGTGTATTGTATATGAGGAGGTGTGTGTGTGTGTGTATTGTATATGAGGAGGTGTGTGTGTGTGTGTATTGTATATGAGGAGGTGTGTGTGTGTGTGTATTGTATATGAGGAGGTGTGTGTGTGTGTGTATTGTATATGAGGAGGTGTGTGTGTGTGTGTATTGTATATGAGGTGGTGTGTGTGTGTGTGTATTGTATATGAGGAGGTGTGTGTGTGTGTGTGTGTATTGTATATGAGGAGGTGTGTGTGTGTGTGTGTATTGTATATGAAGAGGTGTGTGTGTGTGTGTGTATTGTATATGAGGAGGTGTGTGTGTGTGTGTGTGTGTGTATTGTATATGAGGAGGTGTGTGTGTGTGTATTGTATATGAGGAGGTGTGTGTGTGTGTATTGTATATGAGGAGGTGTGTGTGTGTGTGTATTGTATATGAGGAGGTGTGTGTGTGTGTGTATTGTATATGAGGAGGTGTGTGTGTGTGTGTATTGTATATGAGGAGGTGTGTGTGTGTGTGTGTGTGTGTATTGTATATGAGGAGGTGTGTGTGTGTGTGTGTGTATTGTATATGAGGGTGTGTGTGTGTGTGTATTGTATATGAGGTGTGTGTGTATTGTATATGAGGTGGTGTGTGTGTGTGTGTATTGTATATGAGGGTGTGTGTGTGTGTGTGTATTGTATATGAGGAGGTGTGTGTGTGTGTATTGTATATGAGGTGGTGTGTGTGTATTGTATATGAAGAGGTGTGTGTGTGTGTGTATTGTATATGAGGAGGTGTGTGTGTGTATTGTATATGAGGAGGTGTGTGTGTGTGTATTGTATATGAGGAGGTGTGTGTGTGTGTATTGTATATGAGGAGGTGTGTGTGTGTGTATTGTATATGAGGAGGTGTGTGTGTGTGTGTGTATTGTATATGAGGAGGTGTGTGTGTGTATTGTATATGAGGTGTGTGTGTATTGTATATGAGGTGGTGTGTGTGTGTATTGTATATGAGGTGTGTGTGTATTGTATATGAGGTGGTGTGTGTGTGTATTGTATATGAGGGTGTGTGTGTGTGTATTGTATACGAGGTGGTGTGTGTGTGTGTGTGTATGTGTGTATTGTATATGAGGAGGTGTGTGTGTATTGTATATGAGGTGGTGTGTGTGTGTGTGTATTGTATATGAGGGTGTGTGTGTGTGTATTGTATATGAGGAGGTGTGTGTGTGTGTGTGTATTGTATATGAGGTGGTGTGTGTGTATTGTATATGAGGAGGTGTGTGTGTGTGTGTATTGTATATGAGGAGATGTGTGTGTGTGTATTGTATATGAGGAGGTGTGTGTGTGTATTGTATATGAGGAGGTGTGTGTGTGTGTATTGTATATGAGGAGGTGTGTGTGTGTGTATTGTATATGAGGAGGTGTGTGTGTGTGTGTATTGTATATGAGGAGGTGTGTGTGTGTGTGTATTGTATATGAGGAGGTGTGTGTGTGTGTATTGTATATGAGGTGGTGTGTGTGTGTGTGTATTGTATATGAGGAGGTGTGTGTGTGTGTATTGTATATGAGGAGGTGTGTGTGTGTGTGTGTGTGTGTGTATTGTATATGAGGAGGTGTGTGTGTGTGTATTGTATATGAGGAGGTGTGTGTGTGTGTATTGTATATGAGGAGGTGTGTGTGTGTGTGTATTGTATATGAGGTGGTGTGTGTATGTGTGTATTGTATATGAGGAGGTGTGTGTGTGTGTGTGTGTATTGTATATGAGGAGGTGTGTGTGTGTGTGTGTATTGTATATGAGGGTGTGTGTGTGTATTGTATATGAGGTGTGTGTGTATTGTATATGAGGTGGTGTGTGTGTGTGTGTGTGTGTATTGTATATGAGGAGGTGTGTGTGTGTGTGTGTGTGTGTATTGTATATGAGGAGGTGTGTGTGTGTGTGTGTATTGTATATGAGGAGGTGTGTGTGTGTGTGTGTGTATTGTATATGAGGAGGTGTGTGTGTGTATTGTATATGAGGTGTGTGTGTATTGTATATGAGGTGGTGTGTGTGTGTGTGTGTGTGTGTATTGTATATGAGGAGGTGTGTGTGTGTGTGTGTATTGTATATGAGGTGGTGTGTGTGTGTGTGTATTGTATATGAGGAGGTGTGTGTGTGTGTGTGTGTATTGTATATGAGGGTGTGTGTGTGTATTGTATATGAGGTGTGTGTGTATTGTATATGAGGTGGTGTGTGTGTGTGTGTGTGTGTGTATTGTATATGAGGAGGTGTGTGTGTGTGTGTGTATTGTATATGAGGAGATGTGTGTGTCTGTGTGTGTGTGTGTATTGTATATGAGGAGGTGTGTGTGTGTATTGTATATGAGGTGTGTGTGTATTGTATATGAGGTGGTGTGTGTGTGTGTGTGTGTGTGTATTGTATATGAGGAGGTGTGTGTGTGTGTGTGTATTGTATATGAGGTGGTGTGTGTGTGTGTGTATTGTATATGAGGAGGTGTGTGTGTGTGTGTGTGTATTGTATATGAGGGTGTGTGTGTGTATTGTATATGAGGTGTGTGTGTATTGTATATGAGGTGGTGTGTGTGTGTGTGTGTGTGTGTATTGTATATGAGGAGGTGTGTGTGTGTGTGTGTATTGTATATGAGGTGGTGTGTGTGTGTGTGTGTGTGTGTATTGTATATGAGGAGGTGTGTGTGTGTGTGTGTATTGTATATGAGGTGGTGTGTGTGTGTGTGTATTGTATATGAGGAGGTGTGTGTGTGTGTGTGTGTATTGTATATGAGGGTGTGTGTGTGTATTGTATATGAGGTGTGTGTGTATTGTATATGAGGTGGTGTGTGTGTGTAATGTATATGAGGAGGTGTGTGTGTATTGTATATGAGGTGGTGTGTGTGTGTGTATTGTATATGAGGGTGTGTGTGTGTGTGTATTGTATATGAGGAGGTGTGTGTGTGTGTATTGTATATGAGGTGGTGTGTGTGTATTGTATATGAGGAGGTGTGTGTGTGTATTGTATATGAGGAGGTGTGTGTGTGTGTATTGTATATGAGGAGGTGTGTGTGTGTGTATTGTATATGAGGAGGTGTGTGTGTATTGTATATGAGGTGGTGTGTGTGTGTGTGTATTGTATATGAGGAGGTGTGTGTGTATTGTATATGAGGTGGTGTGTGTGTGTATTGTATATGAGGAGGTGTGTGTGTGTGTATTGTATATGAGGAGGTGTGTGTGTGTATTGTATATGAAGAGGTGTGTGTGTGTGTGTATTGTATATGAGGTGGTGTGTGTGTGTGTGTGTATTGTATATGAGGAGGTGTGTGTGTGTATTGTATATGAGGAGGTGTGTGTGTGTGTGTATTGTATATGAGGTGGTGTGTGTGTGTATTGTATATGAGGAGGTGTGTGTGTGTGTGTATTGTATATGAGGTGGTGTGTGTGTGTGTGTGTATTGTATATGAGGTGGTGTGTGTGTGTGTGTGTGTATTGTATATGAGGTGGTGTGTGTGTGTGTGTATCGTATATGAGGAGGTGTGTGTGTATTGTATATGAGGTGGTGTGTGTGTGTGTGTGTATTGTATATGAGGGTGTGTGTGTGTGTGTATTGTACATGAGGAGGTGTGTGTGTGTGTGTATTGTATATGAGGTGGTGTGTGTGTATTGTATATGAGGGTGTGTGTGTGTGTATTGTATACGAGGTGGTGTGTGTGTGTATGTGTGTATTGTATACGAGGTGGTGTGTGTGTGTATGTGTGTATTGTATACGAGGTGGTGTGTGTGTGTGTGTGTGTATTGTATACGAGGTGGTGTGTGTGTGTATTGTATATGAGGAGGTGTGTGTGTGTATTGTATATGAGGTGGTGTGTGTGTGTGTGTGTGTATTGTATATGAGGGTGTGTGTGTGTGTGTGTGTATTGTATATGAGGTGGTGTGTGTGTATTGTATATGAGGGTGTGTGTGTGTGTATTGTATACGAGGTGGTGTGTGTGTGTGTGTGTGTATTGTATATGAGGAGGTGTGTGTGTATTGTATATGAGGTGGTGTGTGTGTGTGTGTGTGTGTGTATTGTATATGAGGAGGTGTGTGTGTGTATTGTATATGAGGAGGTGTGTGTGTGTGTGTGTATTGTATATGAGGTGGTGTGTGTGTATTGTATATGAGGGTGTGTGTGTGTGTATTGTATACGAGGTGGTGTGTGTGTGTGTGTGTGTATTGTATATGAGGGTGTGTGTGTGTGTATTGTATACGAGGTGGTGTGTGTGTGTGTGTGTGTATTGTATATGAGGTGGTGTGTGTGTGTGTGTGTATTGTATATGAGGGTGTGTGTGTGTGTGTGTATTGTACATGAGGAGGTGTGTGTGTGTGTGTATTGTATATGAGGTGGTGTGTGTGTATTGTATATGAGGGTGTGTGTGTGTGTATTGTATACGAGGTGGTGTGTGTGTGTGTGTGTGTGTGTATTGTATATGAGGAGGTGTGTGTGTATTGTATATGAGGTGGTGTGTGTGTGTGTGTGTGTATTGTATATGAGGAGGTGTGTGTGTGTATTGTATATGAGGTGGTGTGTGTGTGTGTGTATTGTATATGAGGGTGTGTGTGTGTGTATTGTATATGAGGAGGTGTGTGTGTGTGTGTATTGTATATGAGGAGGTGTGTGTGTGTGTGTGTATTGTATATGAGGTGGTGTGTGTGTGTGTGTGTATTGTATATGAGGTGGTGTGTGTGTATTGTATATGAGGGTGTGTGTGTGTGTATTGTATATGAGGAGGTGTGTGTGTGTGTGTGTGTATTGTATATGAGGTGGTGTGTGTGTGTGTGTATTGTATATGAGGGTGTGTGTGTGTGTGTATTGTATATGAGGGTGTGTGTGTGTGTATTGTATATGAGGTGTGTGTGTATTGTATATGAGGTGGTGTGTGTGTGTATGTGTGTATTGTATATGAGGGTGTGTGTGTGTGTGTATTGTATATGAGGAGGTGTGTGTGTGTGTATTGTATATGAGGTGGTGTGTGTGTATTGTATATGAAGAGGTGTGTGTGTGTGTGTATTGTATATGAGGAGGTGTGTGTGTGTATTGTATATGAGGTGGTGTGTGTGTGTGTGTATGTGTATATGTGTGTGTGTATGTGTATATGAGGTGTGTGTGTATTGTATATGAGGTGGTGTGTGTGTGTATTGTATATGAGGTGTGTGTGTATTGTATATGAGGTGGTGTGTGTGTGTATTGTATATGAGGGTGTGTGTGTGTGTGTATTGTATATGAGGTGTGTGTGTATTGTATATGAGGTGGTGTGTGTGTATTGTATATGAGGAGGTGTGTGTGTGTATTGTATATGAGGTGGTGTGTGTGTGTGTGTATGTGTGTATTGTATATGAGGAGATGTGTGTGTATTGTATATGTGCTGGTGTGTGTGTGTGTGTATTGTATATGAGGTGGTGTGTGTGTGTGTGTATTGTATATGAGGGTGTGTGTGTGTGTATTGTATATGAGGAGGTGTGTGTGTGTGTGTATTGTATATGAGGAGGTGTGTGTGTATTGTATATGAGGTGGTGTGTGTGTGTGTGTATTGTATATGAGGTGGTGTGTGTGTATTGTATATGAGGAGGTGTGTGTGTATTGTATATGAGGTGGTGTGTGTGTGTGTGTATTGTATATGAGGTGGTGTGTGTGTATTGTATATGAGGAGGTGTGTGTGTGTGTGTATTGTATATGAGGAGGTGTGTGTGTGTATTGTATATGAGGAGGTGTGTGTGTGTGTATTGTATGAGGAGGTGTGTGTGTGTGTGTATTGTATATGAGGAGGTGTGTGTGTGTATTGTATATGAGGAGGTGTGTGTGTGTGTGTATTGTATATGAGGAGGTGTGTGTGTGTGTGTGTATTGTATATGAGGGTGTGTGTGTGTGTGTATTGTATATGAGGAGGTGTGTGTGTGTATTGTATATGAGGAGGTGTGTGTGTGTGTGTATTGTATATGAGGAGGTGTGTGTGTGTGTGTGTATTGTATATGAGGGTGTGTGTGTGTATTGTATATGAGGGTGTGTGTGTGTATTGTATATGAGGGCGTTTGTGTGTGTGTGTGTGTTGTATATGAGGGTGTGTGTGTGTATTGTATATGAGGAGGTGTGTGTGTATGTATTGTATATGAAGAGGTGTGTGTGTGTATTGTATATGAGGAGGTGTGTGTGTGTGTGTATTGTATATGAGGAGGTGTGTGTGTGTATTGTATATGAGGAGGTGTGTGTGTGTGTATTGTATATGAGGTGGTGTGTGTGTGTGTGTATTGTATATGAGGAGGTGTGTGTGTGTGTATTGTATATGAGGTGGTGTGTGTGTGTGTGTATTGTATATGAGGAGGTGTGTGTGTGTGTGTATTGTATATGAGGAGGTGTGTGTGTGTGTATTGTATATGAGGAGGTGTGTGTGTGTGTATTGTATATGAGGTGGTGTGTGTGTGTGTGTATTGTATATGAGGAGGTGTGTGTGTGTATTGTATATGAGGAGGTGTGTGTGTGTGTATTGTATATGAGGTGGTGTGTGTGTGTGTGTATTGTATATGAGGAGGTGTGTGTGTGTGTATTGTATATGAGGAGGTGTGTGTGTGTGTGTGTGTATTGTATATGAGGAGATGTGTGTGTATTGTATATGAGGTGGTGTGTGTGTGTGTGTGTGTGTATTGTATATGAGGTGGTGTGTGTGTGTGTGTGTGTATTGTATATGAGATGTGTGTGTATTGTATATGAGGTGGTGTGTGTGTGTGTGTATTGTATATGAGGTGGTGTGTGTGTGTGTGTGTGTATTGTATATGAGATGTGTGTGTATTGTATATGAGGTGGTGTGTGTGTGTGTGTGTGTATTGTATATGAGGGTGTGTGTGTGTGTATTGTATATGAGGTGTGTGTGTATTGTATATGAGGTGGTGTGTGTGTGTATGTGTGTATTGTATATGAGGAGATGTGTGTGTGTGTATTGTATATGAGGAGGTGTGTGTGTGTATTGTATATGAAGAGGTGTGTGTGTGTGTGTATTGTATATGAGGTGGTGTGTGTGTGTGTGTGTGTATTGTATATGAGGAGGTGTGTGTGTGTGTGTATTGTATATGAGGTGGTGTGTGTGTGTGTGTGTATTGTATATGAGGTGGTGTGTGTGTGTGTGTGTGTATTGTATATGAGGTGGTGTGTGTGTGTGTGTATCGTATATGAGGAGGTGTGTGTGTATTGTATATGAGGTGGTGTGTGTGTGTGTGTGTATTGTATATGAGGGTGTGTGTGTGTGTATTGTACATGAGGAGGTGTGTGTGTGTGTGTATTGTATATGAGGTGGTGTGTGTGTATTGTATATGAGGGTGTGTGTGTGTGTATTGTATACGAGGTGGTGTGTGTGTGTATGTGTGTATTGTATATGAGGAGGTGTGTGTGTGTATTGTATATGAGGTGGTGTGTGTGTGTGTGTATTGTATATGAGGGTGTGTGTGTGTGTTTGTGTATTGTATATGAGGTGGTGTGTGTGTATTGTATATGAGGTGGTGTGTGTGTATTGTATATGAGGGTGTGTGTGTGTGTATTGTATACGAGGTGGTGTGTGTGTGTGTGTGTGTGTATTGTATATGAGGAGGTGTGTGTGTATTGTATATGAGGTGGTGTGTGTGTGTGTGTATTGTATATGAGGTGTGTGTGTATTGTATATGAGGTGGTGTGTGTGTGTGTGTGTGTATTGTATATGAGGAGGTGTGTGTGTGTATTGTATATGAGGTGGTGTGTGTGTGTGTGTATTGTATATGAGGGTGTGTGTGTGTGTATTGTATATGAGGAGGTGTGTGTGTGTGTGTGTATTGTATATGAGGTGGTGTGTGTGTATTGTATATGAGGGTGTGTGTGTGTGTATTGTATACGAGGTGGTGTGTGTGTGTGTGTGTGTATTGTATATGAGGGTGTGTGTGTGTGTATTGTATACGAGGTGGTGTGTGTGTGTGTGTGTGTATTGTGTATGAGGTGGTGTGTGTGTGTGTATTGTATATGAGGGGGTGTGTGTGTGTGTGTGTGTATTGTACATGAGGAGGTGTGTGTGTGTGTGTATTGTATATGAGGTGGTGTGTGTGTATTGTATATGAGGGTGTGTGTGTGTGTATTGTATACGAGGTGGTGTGTGTGTGTGTGTGTGTATTGTATATGAGGAGGTGTGTGTGTATTGTATATGAGGTGGTGTGTGTGTGTGTGTATTGTATATGAGGTGTGTGTGTATTGTATATGAGGTGGTGTGTGTGTGTGTGTGTGTATTGTATATGAGGAGGTGTGTGTGTGTATTGTATATGAGGTGGTGTGTGTGTGTGTGTATTGTATATGAGGGTGTGTGTGTGTGTATTGTATATGAGGAGGTGTGTGTGTGTGTGTATTGTATATGAGGAGGTGTGTGTGTGTGTGTGTATTGTATATGAGGTGGTGTGTGTGTATTGTATATGAGGGTGTGTGTGTGTGTATTGTATATGAGGAGGTGTGTGTGTGTGTGTATTGTATATGAGGAGGTGTGTGTGTGTGTGTGTGTATTGTATATGAGGTGGTGTGTGTGTGTGTGTATTGTATATGAGGGTGTGTGTGTGTGTGTATTGTATATGAGGGTGTGTGTGTGTGTATTGTATATGAGGTGTGTGTGTATTGTATATGAGGTGGTGTGTGTGTGTATGTGTGTATTGTATATGAGGGTGTGTGTGTGTGTGTATTGTATATGAAGAGGTGTGTGTGTGTGTGTATTGTATATGAGGAGGTGTGTGTGTGTATTGTATATGAGGAGGTGTGTGTGTGTGTGTGTATTGTATATGAGGAGGTGTGTGTGTGTATTGTATATGAGGTGTGTGTGTATGTGTGTGTATTGTATATGAGGAGGTGTGTGTGTGTATTGTATATGAGGTGTGTGTGTATTGTATATGAGGTGGTGTGTGTGTGTATTGTATATGAGGTGGTGTGTGTGTGTATTGTATATGAGGTGGTGTGTGTGTGTATTGTATATGAGGGTGTGTGTGTGTGTGTATTGTATATGAGGTGTGTGTGTATTGTATATGAGGTGGTGTGTGTGTATTGTATATGAGGAGGTGTGTGTGTGTATTGTATATGAGGTGTGTGTGTATTGTATATGAGGTGGTGTGTGTGTGTGTGTATGTGTGTATTGTATATGAGGAGGTGCGTGTGTATTGTATATGAGGTGGTGTGTGTGTGTGTGTATTGTATATGAGGTGGTGTGTGTGTGTGTGTATTGTATATGAGGGTGTGTGTGTGTGTATTGTATATGAGGAGGTGTGTGTGTGTGTGTATTGTATATGAGGAGGTGTGTGTGTATTGTATATGAGGTGGTGTGTGTGTGTGTGTATTGTATATGAGGTGGTGTGTGTGTATTGTATATGAGGAGGTGTGTGTGTATTGTATATGAGGTGGTGTGTGTGTGTGTGTGTATTGTATATGAGGTGGTGTGTGTGTATTGTATATGAGGAGGTGTGTGTGTGTGTGTATTGTATATGAGGAGGTGTGTGTGTGTATTGTATATGAGGAGGTGTGTGTGTGTGTATTGTATGAGAGGTGTGTGTGTGTGTGTATTGTATATGAGGAGTGTGTGTGTGTATTGTATATGAGGAGGTGTGTGTGTGTATTGTATATGAGGAGGTGTGTGTGTGTGTGTATTGTATATGAGGAGGTGTGTGTGTGTGTGTGTATTGTATATGAGGGTGTGTGTGTGTGTGTATTGTATATGAGGAGGTGTGTGTGTGTATTGTATATGAGGAGGTGTGTGTGTGTGTGTATTGTATATGAGGAGGTGTGTGTGTGTATTGTATATGAGGGTGTGTGTGTGTGTGTATTGTATATGAGGAGGTGTGTGTGTGTGTATTGTATATGAGGAGGTGTGTGTGTGTGTGTGTATTGTATATGAGGGTGTGTGTGTGTGTGTATTGTATATGAGGAGGTGTGTGTGTGTGTATTGTATATGAAGAGGTGTGTGTGTGTATTGTATATGAGGAGGTGTGTGTGTGTATTGTATATGAGGAGGTGTGTGTGTGTGTGTATTGTATATGAGGAGGTGTGTGTGTGTATTGTATATGAGGAGGTGTGTGTGTGTGTATTGTATATGAGGTGGTGTGTGTGTGTGTGTATTGTATATGAGGAGGTGTGTGTGTGTGTATTGTATATGAGGAGGTGTGTGTGTGTGTGTATTGTATATGGGGAGGTGTGTGTGTGTGTGTATTGTATATGAGGAGGTGTGTGTGTGTGTGTATTGTATATGAGGAGGTGTGTGTGTGTGTATTGTATATGAGGAGGTGTGTGTGTGTGTATTGTATATGAGGTGGTGTGTGTGTGTGTGTATTGTATATGAGGAGGTGTGTGTGTGTATTGTATATGAGGAGGTGTGTGTGTGTGTATTGTATATGAGGTGGTGTGTGTGTGTGTGTATTGTATATGAGGGTGTGTGTGTGTGTATTGTATATGAGGTGGTGTGTGTGTGTGTGTGTGTATTGTATATGAGGAGGTGTGTGTGTGTGTATTGTATATGAGGAGGTGTGTGTGTGTGTGTGTGTGTATTGTATATGAGGAGGTGTGTGTGTGTGTGTGTATTGTATATGAGGGTGTGTGTGTGTGTATTGTATATGAGGTGTGTGTGTATTGTATATGAGATGGTGTGTGTGTGTATTGTATATGAAGAGGTGTGTGTGTGTGTGTGCATTGTATATGAGGAGGTGTGTGTGTGTGTGTGTATTGTATATGAGGAGGTGTGTGTGTGTGTGTATTGTATATGAGGGTGTGTGTGTGTGTATTGTATATGAGGTGTGTGTGTATTGTATATGAGGTGGTGTGTGTGTGTGTGTGTGTGTGTGTGTATCGTATATGAGGAGGTGTGTGTATTGTATATGAGGTGGTGTGTGTGTGTGTGTGTGTGTATTGTATATGAGGAGGTGTGTGTGTGTATTGTATATGAGGAGGTGTGTGTGTGTGTATTGTATATGAGGAGGTGTGTGTGTGTTGTATATGAGGGCGTTTGTGTGTGTGTGTATTGTATATGAGGAGGTGTGTGTGTATTGTATATGAGGGTGTGTGTGTGTATTGTATATGAGGGTGTGTGTGTGTATTGTATATGAGGGCGTTTGTGTGTGTGTGTGTATTGTATATGAGGGTGTGTGTGTGTATTGTATATGAGGGTGTGTGTGTGTGTATTGTATATGAGGGTGTGTGTGTGTGTATTGTATATGAGGGTGTGTGTGTGTGTATTGTATATGAGGTGTGTGTGTATTGTATTGTATATGAGGTGTGTGTGTATTGTATATGAGGTGGTGTGTGTGTGTGTGTGTGTGTGTGTATCCTATATGAGGAGGTGTGTGTGTATTGTATATGAGGTGGTGTGTGTGTGTGTGTGTGTATTGTATATGAGGAGGTGTGTGTGTGTGTGTATTGTATATGAGGAGGTGTGTGTGTGTGTATTGTATATGAGGAGGTGTGTGTGTATTGTATATGAGGTGGTGTGTGTGTGTGTGTGTGTATTGTATATGAGGAGATGTGTGTGTATTGTATATGAGGTGGTGTGTGTGTGTGTGTGTGTATTGTATATGAGGAGGTGTGTGTGTGTATTGTATATGAGGTGGTGTGTGTGTGTGTATTGTATATGAGGTGGTGTGTGTGTGTGTGTATTGTATATGAGGGTGTGTGTGTGTGTATTGTATATGAGGAGGTGTGTGTGTGTGTGTATTGTATATGAGGAGGTGTGTGTGTGTGTGTATTGTATATGAGGGTGTGTGTGTGTGTATTGTATATGAGGAGGTGTGTGTGTGTGTATTGTATATGAGGAGGTGTGTGTGTGTGTATTGTATATGAGGGTGTGTGTGTGTGTATTGTATATGAGGTGTGTGTGTATTGTATATGAGGTGGTGTGTGTGTGTGTGTGTGTGTGTGTATCGTATATGAGGAGGTGTGTGTGTATTGTATATGAGGTGGTGTGTGTGTGTGTGTGTGTGTGTATTGTATATGAGGAGGTGTGTGTGTGTGTATTGTATATGAGGAGGTGTGTGTGTATTGTATATGAGGTGGTGTGTGTGTGTGTGTGTGTATTGTATATGAGGAGATGTGTGTGTATTATATATGAGGTGGTGTGTGTGTGTGTGTGTGTATTGTATATGAGGAGGTGTGTGTGTGTATTGTATATGAGGTGGTGGTGTGTGTGTGTATTGTATATGAGGTGGTGTGGTGGTGTGTGTGTTGTATATGAGGGTGTGTGGGTGTGTATTGTATATGAGGTGGTGTGTGTGTGTGTGTGTGTATTGTATATGAGGAGATGTGTGTGTATTATATATGAGGTGGTGTGTGTGTGTGTGTGTGTATTGTATATGAGGAGGTGTGTGTGTGTATTGTATATGAGGTGGTGTGTGTGTGTGTATTGTATATGAGGTGGTGTGTGTGTGTGTGTATTGTATATGAGGGTGTGTGTGTGTGTGTATTGTATATGAGGAGGTGTGTGTGTGTGTGTATTGTATATGAGGGTGTGTGTGTGTGTATTGTATATGAGGTGTGTGTGTATTGTATATGAGGTGGTGTGTGTGTGTGTATTGTATATGAGGAGGTGTGTGTGTGTATTGTATATGAAGAGGTGTGTGTGTGTGTGTGTATTGTATATGAGGGTGTGTGTGTGTGTATTGTATATGAGGTGGTGTGTGTGTGTGTGTGTATTGTATATGAGGAGGTGTGTGTGTGTGTGTATTGTATATGAGGAGGTGTGTGTGTGTATTGTATATGAGGTGGTGTGTGTGTGTGTGTGTATTGTATATGAGGTGGTGTGTGTGTGTGTGTATTGTATATGAGGTGGTGTGTGTGTGTGTGTATTGTATATGAGGTGGTGTGTGTGTGTGTGTATTGTATATGAGGTGGTGTGTGTGTATTGTATATGAGGTGGTGTGTGTGTATTGTATATGAGGTGGTGTGTGTGTGTGTGTGTGTATTGTATATGAGGAGGTGTGTGTGTATTGTATATGAGGTGGTGTGTGTGTGTATGTGTGTATTGTATATGAGGAGGTGTGTGTGTATTGTATATGAGGTGGTGTGTGTGTGTGTGTATTGTATATGAGGGTGTGTGTGTGTGTATTGTATATGAGGAGGTGTGTGTGTGTGTGTATTGTATATGAGGAGGTGTGTGTGTGTATTGTATATGAGGTGGTGTGTGTGTGTGTGTGTGTATTGTATATGAGGAGGTGTGTGTGTGTATTGTATATGAGGTGGTGTGTGTGTGTATGTGTGTATTGTATATGAGGAGGTGTGTGTGTGTGTGTGTGTATTGTATATGAGGTGGTGTGTGTGTGTGTGTGTGTATTGTATATGAGGGTGTGTGTGTGTGTATTGTATATGAGGTGGTGTGTGTGTGTATGTGTGTATTGTATATGAGGAGGTGTGTGTGTATTGTATATGAGGTGGTGTGTGTGTGTGTGTATTGTATATGAGGGTGTGTGTGTGTGTATTGTATATGAGGAGGTGTGTGTGTGTGTGTATTGTATATGAGGGTGTGTGTGTGTATTGTATATGAGGGCGTTTGTGTGTGTGTGTGTATTGTATATGAGGGTGTGTGTGTGTATTGTATATGAGGGTGTGTGTGTGTATTGTATATGAGGGCGTTTGTGTGTGTGTGTGTGTTGTATATGAGGGTGTGTGTGTGTATTGTATATGAGGGTGTGTGTGTGTATTGTATGTGAGGTGGTGTGTGTGTGTGTGTATTGTATATGAGGAGGTGTGTGTGTGTGTATTGTATATGAGGTGGTGTGTGTGTGTGTGTATTGTATATGAGGGTGTGTGTGTGTGTATTGTATATGAGGAGGTGTGTGTGTGTGTGTGTATTGTATATGAGGAGGTGTGTGTGTGTATTGTATATGAGGTGGTGTGTGTGTGTATTGTATATGAGGTGGTGTGTGTGTGTGTGTGTATTGTATATGAGGAGGTGTGTGTGTGTGTGTGTATTGTATATGAGGAGGTGTGTGTGTGTGTATTGTATATGAGGAGGTGTGTGTGTGTGTGTGTATTGTATATGAGGAGGTGTGTGTGTGTGTATTGTATATGAGGAGGTGTGTGTGTGTATTGTATATGAGGTGGTGTGTGTGTGTGTGTGTATTGTATATGAGGAGGTGTGTGTGTGTGTGTATTGTATATGAGGAGGTGTGTGTGTGTGTATTGTATATGAGGAGGTGTGTGTGTGTGTGTGTATTGTATATGAGGTTGTGTGTGTGTGTGTGTGTATTGTATATGAGGGTGTGTGTGTGTGTATTGTATATGAGGTGGTGTGTGTGTGTGTGTGTGTATTGTATATGAGGAGGTGTGTGTGTGTGTGTATTGTATATGAGGAGGTGTGTGTGTGTGTGTGTGTATTGTATATGAGGTGGTGTGTGTGTGTGTGTGTATTGTATATGAGGAGGTGTGTGTGTGTGTGTGTATTGTATATGAGGAGGTGTGTGTGTGTGTGTGTATTGTATATGAGGAGGTGTGTGTGTGTGTGTGTATTGTATATGAGGAGGTGTGTGTGTGTGTATTGTATATGAGGAGGTGTGTGTGTGTATTGTATATGAGGTGGTGTGTGTGTGTGTGTGTATTGTATATGAGGAGGTGTGTGTGTGTGTGTATTGTATATGAGGAGGTGTGTGTGTGTATTGTATATGAGGAGGTGTGTGTGTGTGTGTGTATTGTATATGTGGGAGTGTGTGTGTGTGTGTGTGTGTATTGTATATGTGGGAGTGTGTGTGTGTGTGTATTGTATATGAGGAGGTGTGTGTGTGTATTGTATATGAGGAGGTGTGTGTGTGTGTGTATTGTATATGAGGAGGTGTGTGTGTGTGTGTATTGTATATGAGGAGGTGTGTGTGTGTGTGTGTGTATTGTATATGAGGTGGTGTGTGTGTGTGTGTGTGTGTGTGTATTGTATATGAGGGTGTGTGTGTGTGTATTGTATATGAGGTGGTGTGTGTGTGTGTGTGTGTGTGTATTGTATATGAGGAGGTGTGTGTGTGTGTGTATTGTATATGAGGTGGTGTGTGTGTGTGTGTGTGTTGTATATGAGGTGTGTGTGTATTGTATATGAGGAGGTGTGTGTGTGTATTGTATATGAGGTGGTGTGTGTGTGTATGTGTGTATTGTATATGAGGAGGTGTGTGTGTGTATTGTATATGAGGTGGTGTGTGTGTGTGTGTGTATTGTATATGAGGTGGTGTGTGTGTGTGTATGTGTGTATTGTATATGAGGAGGTGTGTGTGTGTATTGTATATGAGGTGGTGTGTGTGTGTGTGTGTGTGTATTGTATATGAGGAGGTGTGTGTGTGTGTGTATTGTATATGAGGTGGTGTGTGTGTGTGTATTGTATATGAGGAGGTGTGTGTGTGTGTGTGTATTGTATATGAGGTGGTGTGTGTGTGTGTGTGTATTGTATATGAGGTGGTGTGTGTGTGTGTATGTGTGTATTGTATATGAGGAGGTGTGTGTGTGTATTGTATATGAGGTGGTGTGTGTGTGTGTATTGTATATGAGGAGGTGTGTGTGTGTATTGTATATGAGGTGGTGTGTGTGTGTGTGTGTATTGTATATGAGGTGGTGTGTGTGTGTGTATGTGTGTATTGTATATGAGGAGGTGTGTGTGTGTATTGTATATGAGGTGGTGTGTGTGTGTGTGTGTGTATTGTATATGAGGTGGTGTGTGTGTGTGTGTGTGTATTGTATATGAGGAGGTGTGTGTGTGTATTGTATATGAGGAGGTGTGTGTGTGTATTGTATATGAGGAGGTGTGTGTGTGTGTGTGTATTGTATATGAGGTGTGTGTGTATTGTATATGAGGTGGTGTGTGTGTGTATTGTATATGAGGTGGTGTGTGTGTGTATGTGTGTATTGTATATGAGGAGGTGTGTGTGTGTATTGTATATGAGGTGGTGTGTGTGTGTGTGTGTATTGTATATGAGGGTGTGTGTGTGTGTATTGTATATGAGGAGGTGTGTGTGTGTGTGTATTGTATATGAGGTGGTGTGTGTGTGTGTGTGTGTGTATTGTATATGAGGAGGTGTGTGTGTGTATTGTACATGAGGTGGTGTGTGTGTGTGTGTGTATTGTATATGAGGTGGTGTGTGTGTGTATTGTATATGAGGAGGTGTGTGTGTGTGTGTATTGTATATGAGGAGGTGTGTGTGTGTATTGTACATGAGGTGGTGTGTGTGTGTGTGTGTATTGTATATGAGGTGTGTGTGTGTGTGTATTGTATATGAGGAGGTGTGTGTGTGTGTGTATTGTATATGAGGTGGTGTGTGTGTGTATTGTATATGAGGAGGTGTGTGTGTGTGTATTGTATATGAGGAGGTGTGTGTGTGTGTGTATTGTATATGAGGAGGTGTGTGTGTGTGTATTGTATATGAAGAGGTGTGTGTGTGTGTGTGTATTGTATATGAGGTGGTGTGTGTGTTTGTATTGTATATGAGGTGGTGTGTGTGTGTGTGTGTGTGTGTGTGTATTGTATATGAGGAGGTGTGTGTGTGTGTGTATTGTATATGAGGTGGTGTGTGTGTGTATTGTATATGAGGAGGTGTGTGTGTGTGTGTATTGTATATGAGGTGGTGTGTGTGTGTGTGTGTGTTGTATATGAGGAGGTGTGTGTGTGTGTATTGTATATGAGGTGTGTGTGTATTGTATATGAGGTGGTGTGTGTGTGTGTGTGTATGTGTGTATTGTATATGAGGAGGTGTGTGTGTGTATTGTATATGAGGTGGTGTGTGTGTGTATGTGTGTATTGTATATGAGGAGGTGTGTGTGTATTGTATATGAGGTGGTGTGTGTGTGTGTGTGTTGTATATGAGGTGGTGTGTGTGTGTGTATTGTATATGAGGGTGTGTGTGTGTGTATTGTATATGAGGAGGTGTGTGTGTGTATTGTATATGAGGAGGTGTGTGTGTGTGTGTGTTGTATATGAGGTGGTGTGTGTGTGTGTGTATTGTATATGAGGGTGTGTGTGTGTGTGTATTGTATATGAGGAGGTGTGTGTGTGTGTGTATTGTATATGAGGTGGTGTGTGTGTATTGTATATGAGGTGGTGTGTGTGTGTGTGTGTGTGTGTGTGTGTGTGTGTGTATCGTATATGAGGAGGTGTGTGTGTATTGTATATGAGGTGGTGTGTGTGTGTGTGTGTGTATTGTATATGAGGAGGTGTGTGTGTGTATTGTATATGAGGAGGTGTGTGTGTATTGTATATGAGGTGGTGTGTGTGTGTGTGTTGTATATGAGGAGGTGTGTGTGTGTGTATTGTATATGAGGTGTGTGTGTATTGTATATGAGGTGGTGTGTGTGTGTGTATGTGTGTATTGTATATGAGGAGGTGTGTGTGTGTATTGTATATGAGGTGGTGTGTGTGTGTATGTGTGTATTGTATATGAGGAGGTGTGTGTGTGTATTGTATATGAGGTGGTGTGTGTGTGTGTGTTGTATATGAGGTGGTGTGTGTGTGTGTGTTGTATATGAGGAGGTGTGTGTGTGTATTGTATATGAGGAGGTGTGTGTGTGTGTGTGTTGTATATGAGGTGGTGTGTGTGTGTGTGTGTATTGTATATGAGGGTGTGTGTGTGTGTATTGTATATGAGGAGGTGTGTGTGTGTGTGTATTGTATATGAGGTGGTGTGTGTGTATTGTATATGAGGTGTGTGTGTTGTGTGTGTGTGTATTGTATATGAGGGTGTGTGTGTGTGTATTGTATATGAGGAGGTGTGTGTGTGTGTGTGTATTGTATATGAGGTGGTGTGTGTGTGTGTATGTGTGTATTGTATATGAGGTGGTGTGTGTGTGTGTACTGTATATGAGGGTGTGTGTGTATTGTATATGAGGTGGTGTGTGTGTGTGTATGTGTGTATTGTATATGAGGAGGTGTGTGTGTGTGTGTATTGTATATGAGGGTGTGTGTGTGTGTGTGTGTGTGTATTGTATATGAGGTGGTGTGTGTGTGTGTGTATTGTATATGAGGAGGTGTGTGTGTATTGTATATGAGGTGGTGTGTGTGTGTGTGTGTATTGTATATGAGGAGGTGTGTGTGTGTGTGTATTGTACATGAGGTGGTGTGTGTGTGTGTGTGTGTATTGTATATGAGGGTGTGTGTGTGTGTATTGTATATGAGGAGGTGTGTGTGTGTGTATTGTATATGAGGGTGTGTGTGTGTGTATTGTATATGAGGAGGTGTGTGTGTGTGTGTATTGTATATGAGGGTGTGTGTGTGTGTATTGTATATGAGGGTGTGTGTGTGTGTGTATTGTATATGAGGTGGTGTGTGTGTGTGTATTGTATATGAGGGTGTGTGTGTGTGTATTGTATATGAGGGTGTGTGTGTGTGTGTATTGTATATGAGGGTGTGTGTGTATTGTATATGAGGTGGTGTGTGTGTGTGTATTGTATATGAGGGTGTGTGTGTGTGTGTGTGTGTGTATTGTATATGAGGTGGTGTGTGTGTGTGTGTATTGTATATGAGGAGGTGTGTGTGTGTATTGTATATGAGGTGGTGTGTGTGTGTGTGTGTATTGTATATGAGGAGGTGTGTGTGTGTGTGTGTATTGTACATGAGGTGGTGTGTGTGTGTGTATTGTATATGAGGGTGTGTGTGTGTGTATTGTATATGAGGAGGTGTGTGTGTGTGTGTGTGTGTATTGTATATGAGGAGGTGTGTGTGTGTGTATTGTATATGAGGAGGTGTGTGTGTGTGTGTATTGTATATGAGGGTGTGTGTGTGTGTATTGTATATGAGGTGGTGTGTGTGTGTGTATTGTATATGAGGGTGTGTGTGTATTGTATATGAGGTGGTGTGTGTGTGTATGTGTGTATTGTATATGAGGAGGTGTGTGTGTATTGTATATGAGGTGGTGTGTGTGTGTGTGTATTGTATATGAGGGTGTGTGTGTGTGTGTGTGTGTATTGTATATGAGGTGGTGTGTGTGTGTGTGTATTGTATATGAGGTGGTGTGTGTGTGTGTGTATTGTATATGAGGTGGTGTGTGTGTGTGTATTGTATATGAGGTGGTGTGTGTGTGTATTGTATATGAGGTGGTGTGTGTGTGTATTGTATATGAGGAGGTGTGTGTGTGTGTGTGTGTATTGTATATGAGGTGGTGTGTGTGTGTATTGTATATGAGGTGGTGTGTGTGTGTGTGTGTGTATTGTATATGAGGAGGTGTGTGTGTGTGTATTGTACATGAGGTGGTGTGTGTGTGTGTGTGTGTATTGTACATGAGGAGGTGTGTGTGTGTATTGTATATGAGGAGGTGTGTGTGTGTAGTGTATATGAGGAGGTGTGTGTGTGTGTGTGTGTATTGTATATGAGGAGGTGTGTGTGTGTGTATTGTATATGAGGAGGTGTGTGTGTGTGTGTGTGTATTGTATATGAGGAGGTGTGTGTGTGTGTATTGTATATGAGGAGGTGTGTGTGTGTTGTATATGAGGAGGTGTGTGTGTGTGTGTGTGTTGTATATGAGGAGGTGTGTGTGTGTGTGTGTGTTGTATATGAGGAGGTGTGTGTGTGTGTGTGTATTGTATATGAGGAGGTGTGTGTGTGTGTATTGTATATGAGGAGGTGTGTGTGTGTGTATTGTATATGAGGAGGTGTGTGTGTGTGTATTGTATATGAGGAGGTGTGTGTGTGTGTATTGTATATGAGGAGGTGTGTGTGTGTGTATTGTATATGAGGAGGTGTGTGTGTGTGTATTGTATATGAGGAGGTGTGTGTGTGTATTGTATATGAGGAGGTGTGTGTGTGTGTGTATTGTATATGAGGAGGTGTGTGTGTGTGTGTGTATTGTATATGAGGAGGTGTGTGTGTGTGTGTGTATTGTATATGAGGAGGTGTGTGTGTGTGTGTGTATTGTATATGAGGAGGTGTGTGTGTGTGTATTGTATATGAGGAGGTGTGTGTGTGTGTGTGTATTGTATATGTGGGAGTGTGTGTGTGTGTGTGTGTATTGTATATGAGGAGGTGTGTGTGTATTGTATATGAGGAGGTGTGTGTGTGTGTGTATTGTATATGAGGAGGTGTGTGTGTGTGTGTGTATTGTATATGAGGAGGTGTGTGTGTGTATTGTATATGAGGAGGTGTGTGTGTGTGTGTATTGTATATGAGGAGGTGTGTGTGTGTGTGTATTGTATATGAGGAGGTGTGTGTGTGTGTATTGTATATGAAGAGGTGTGTGTGTGTGTGTGTATTGTATATGAGGAGGTGTGTGTGTGTGTGTGTATTGTATATGAGGAGGTGTGTGTGTGTGTGTGTATTGTATATGAGGAGGTGTGTGTGTGTGTATTGTATATGAGGAGGTGTGTGTGTGAGTATTGTATATGAGGAGGTGTGTGTGTGTATTGTATATGAGGAGGTGTGTGTGTATTGTATATGAGGTGGTGTGTGTGTGTGTGTATTGTATATGAGGAGGTGTGTGTGTGTGTATTGTATATGAGGAGGTGTGTGTGTGTATTGTATATGAGGAGGTGTGTGTGTGTGTGTGTGTATTGTATATGAGGAGGTGTGTGTGTGTGTGTGTGTATTGTATATGAGGAGGTGTGTGTGTGTGTGTATTGTATATGAGGAGGTGTGTGTGTGTGTGTGTGTTGTATATGAGGAGGTGTGTGTGTGTGTATTGTACATGAGGTGGTGTGTGTGTGTGTGTGTGTATTGTATATGAGGAGGTGTGTGTGTGTGTGTATTGTATATGAGGAGGTGTGTGTGTGTATTGTATATGAGGAGGTGTGTGTGTGTGTGTGTGTATTGTATATGAGGAGGTGTGTGTGTGTGTGTATTGTATATGAGGAGGTGTGTGTGTGTGTGTATTGTATATGAGGGTGTGTGTGTGTGTGTATTGTATATGAGGAGGTGTGTGTGTGTGTATTGTATATGAAGAGGTGTGTGTGTGTATTGTATATGAGGAGGTGTGTGTGTGTATTGTATATGAGGAGGTGTGTGTGTGTATTGTATATGAGGAGGTGTGTGTGTGTGTATTGTATATGAGGTGGTGTGTGTGTGTGTGTATTGTATATGAGGAGGTGTGTGTGTGTGTATTGTATATGAGGTGGTGTGTGTGTGTGTGTATTGTATATGAGGAGGTGTGTGTGTGTGTGTATTGTATATGAGGAGGTGTGTGTGTGTGTGTATTGTATATGAGGAGGTGTGTGTGTGTGTATTGTATATGAGGAGGTGTGTGTGTGTGTATTGTATATGAGGTGGTGTGTGTGTGTGTGTATTGTATATGAGGAGGTGTGTGTGTGTATTGTATATGAGGAGGTGTGTGTGTGTGTATTGTATATGAGGTGGTGGGTGTGTGTGTGTATTGTATATGAGGAGGTGTGTGTGTGTGTATTGTATATGAGGAGGTGTGTGTGTGTGTATTGTATATGAGGTGGTGTGTGTGTGTGTGTGTGTATTGTATATGAGGAGATGTGTGTGTATTGTATATGAGGTGGTGTGTGTGTGTGTGTGTGTGTGTATTGTATATGAGGTGGTGTGTGTGTGTGTGTGTGTATTGTATATGAGATGTGTGTGTATTGTATATGAGGTGGTGTGTGTGTGTGTGTGTGTATTGTATATGAGGGTGTGTGTGTGTGTATTGTATATGAGGTGTGTGTGTATTGTATATGAGGTGGTGTGTGTGTGTATGTGTGTATTGTATATGAGGAGGTGTGTGTGTGTGTATTGTATATGAGGAGGTGTGTGTGTGTATTGTATATGAAGAGGTGTGTGTGTGTGTGTATTGTATATGAGGTGGTGTGTGTGTGTGTGTGTGTGTATTGTATATGAGGAGGTGTGTGTGTGTGTGTATTGTATATGAGGTGGTGTGTGTGTGTGTGTGTATTGTATATGAGGTGGTGTGTGTGTGTGTGTGTATTGTATATGAGGTGGTGTGTGTGTGTGTGTATCGTATATGAGGAGGTGTGTGTGTATTGTATATGAGGTGGTGTGTGTGTGTGTGTGTATTGTATATGAGGGTGTGTGTGTGTGTATTGTACATGAGGAGGTGTGTGTGTGTGTGTATTGTATATGAGGTGGTGTGTGTGTATTGTATATGAGGGTGTGTGTGTGTGTATTGTATACGAGGTGGTGTGTGTGTGTGTGTGTATTGTATATGAGGTGGTGTGTGTGTATTGTATATGAGGTGGTGTGTGTGTATTGTATATGAGGGTGTGTGTGTGTGTATTGTATACGAGGTGGTGTGTGTGTGTGTGTGTATTGTATATGAGGAGGTCTGTGTGTGTATTGTATATGAGGTGGTGTGTGTGTGTGTGTGTGTATTGTATATGAGGGTGTGTGTGTGTGTGTGTATTGTATATGAGGTGGTGTGTGTGTATTGTATATGAGGTGGTGTGTGTGTATTGTATATGAGGGTGTGTGTGTGTGTATTGTATACGAGGTGGTGTGTGTGTGTGTGTGTGTGTATTGTATATGAGGAGGTGTGTGTGTATTGTATATGAGGTGGTGTGTGTGTGTGTGTATTGTATATGAGGTGTGTGTGTATTGTATATGAGGTGGTGTGTGTGTGTGTGTGTGTATTGTATATGAGGTGGTGTGTGTGTGTGTGTATTGTATATGAGGGTGTGTGTGTGTGTATTGTATATGAGGAGGTGTGTGTGTGTGTGTGTATTGTATATGAGGTGGTGTGTGTGTATTGTATATGAGGTGGTGTGTGTGTATTGTATATGAGGGTGTGTGTGTGTGTATTGTATACGAGGTGGTGTGTGTGTGTGTGTGTGTATTGTATATGAGGGTGTGTGTGTGTGTATTGTATACGAGGTGGTGTGTGTGTGTGTGTGTGTATTGTATATGAGGTGGTGTGTGTGTGTGTATTGTATATGAGGGTGTGTGTGTGTGTGTGTGTGTATTGTACATGAGGAGGTGTGTGTGTGTGTGTATTGTATATGAGGTGGTGTGTGTGTATTGTATATGAGGGTGTGTGTGTGTGTATTGTATACGAGGTGGTGTGTGTGTGTGTGTGTGTATTGTATATGAGGAGGTGTGTGTGTATTGTATATGAGGTGGTGTGTGTGTGTGTGTATTGTATATGAGGTGTGTGTGTATTGTATATGAGGTGGTGTGTGTGTGTGTGTGTGTATTGTATATGAGGAGGTGTGTGTGTGTATTGTATATGAGGTGGTGTGTGTGTGTGTGTATTGTATATGAGGGTGTGTGTGTGTGTATTGTATATGAGGAGGTGTGTGTGTGTGTGTATTGTATATGAGGAGGTGTGTGTGTGTGTGTGTATTGTATATGAGGTGGTGTGTGTGTATTGTATATGAGGGTGTGTGTGTGTGTATTGTATATGAGGAGGTGTGTGTGTGTGTGTATTGTATATGAGGAGGTGTGTGTGTGTGTGTGTGTATTGTATATGAGGTGGTGTGTGTGTGTGTGTATTGTATATGAGGGTGTGTGTGTGTGTGTATTGTATATGAGGTGTGTGTGTATTGTATATGAGGTGGTGTGTGTGTGTATGTGTGTATTGTATATGAGGGTGTGTGTGTGTGTGTATTGTATATGAGGTGTGTGTGTATTGTATATGAGGTGGTGTGTGTGTGTATGTGTGTATTGTATATGAGGGTGTGTGTGTGTGTGTATTGTATATGAAGAGGTGTGTGTGTGTGTGTGTATTGTATATGAGGAGGTGTGTGTGTGTATTGTATATGAGGAGGTGTGTGTGTGTGTGTGTATTGTATATGAGGAGGTGTGTGTGTGTATTGTATATGAGGTGTGTGTGTATGTGTGTGTATTGTATATGAGGAGGTGTGTGTGTGTATTGTATATGAGGTGTGTGTGTATTGTATATGAGGTGGTGTGTGTGTGTATTGTATATGAGGTGTGTGTGTATTGTATATGAGGTGGTGTGTGTGTGTATTGTATATGAGGGTGTGTGTGTGTGTGTATTGTATATGAGGTGTGTGTGTATTGTATATGAGGTGGTGTGTGTGTATTGTATATGAGGAGGTGTGTGTGTGTATTGTATATGAGGTGTGTGTGTATTGTATATGAGGTGGTGTGTGTGTGTGTGTATGTGTGTATTGTATATGAGGAGGTGTGTGTGTATTGTATATGAGGTGGTGTGTGTGTGTGTGTATTGTATATGAGGTGGTGTGTGTGTGTGTGTATTGTATATGAGGGTGTGTGTGTGTGTATTGTATATGAGGAGGTGAGTGTGTGTGTGTATTGTATATGAGGAGGTGTGTGTGTATTGTATATGAGGTGGTGTGTGTGTGTGTGTATTGTATATGAGGAGGTGTGTGTGTATTGTATATGAGGTGGTGTGTGTGTGTGTGTGTAATGTATATGAGGTGGTGTGTGTGTATTGTATATGAGGAGGTGAGTGTGTGTGTGTATTGTATATGAGGGTGTGTGTGTGTGTATTGTATATGAGGAGGTGAGTGTGTGTGTGTATTGTATATGAGGAGGTGTGTGTGTATTGTATATGAGGTGGTGTGTGTGTGTGTGTATTGTATATGAGGAGGTGTGTGTGTATTGTATATGAGGTGGTGTGTGTGTGTGTGTGTATTGTATATGAGGTGGTGTGAGTGTATTGTATATGAGGAGGTGTGTGTGTGTGTGTATTGTATATGAGGAGGTGTGTGTGTGTATTGTATATGAGGAGGTGTGTGTGTGTGTGTATTGTATATGAGGAGGTGTGTGTGTGTATTGTATATGAGGAGGTGTGTGTGTGTGTATTGTATGAGGAGGTGTGTGTGTGTGTGTATTGTATATGAGGAGGTGTGTGTGTGTATTGTATATGAGGAGGTGTGTGTGTGTATTGTATATGAGGAGGTGTGTGTGTGTATTGTATATGAGGAGGTGTGTGTGTGTGTGTATTGTATATGAGGAGGTGTGTGTGTGTGTGTGTATTGTATATGAGGGTGTGTGTGTGTGTGTATTGTATATGAGGAGGTGTGTGTGTGTATTGTATATGAGGAGGTGTGTGTGTGTGTATTGTATATGAGGAGGTGTGTGTGTGTATTGTATATGAGGAGGTGTGTGTGTGTGTATTGTATATGAGGAGGTGTGTGTGTGTGTGTGTATTGTATATGTGGGAGTGTGTGTGTGTGTGTGTGTATTGTATATGAGGAGGTGTGTGTGTGTGTATTGTATATGAGGAGGTGTGTGTGTGTATTGTATATGAGGAGGTGTGTGTGTGTATTGTATATGAGGAGGTGTGTGTGTGTGTGTATTGTATATGAGGAGGTGTGTGTGTGTATTGTATATGAGGAGGTGTGTGTGTGTGTATTGTATATGAGGTGGTGTGTGTGTGTGTGTATTGTATATGAGGAGGTGTGTGTGTGTGTATTGTATATGAGGAGGTGTGTGTGTGTGTGTATTGTATATGGGGAGGTGTGTGTGTGTGTGTATTGTATATGAGGAGGTGTGTGTGTGTGTGTATTGTATATGAGGAGGTGTGTGTGTGTGTATTGTATATGAGGAGGTGTGTGTGTGTGTATTGTATATGAGGAGGTGTGTGTGTGTGTATTGTATATGAGGTGGTGTGTGTGTGTGTGTATTGTATATGAGGAGGTGTGTGTGTGTATTGTACATGAGGAGGTGTGTGTGTGTGTATTGTATATGAGGTGGTGTGTGTGTGTGTGTATTGTATATGAGGTGGTGTGTGTGTGTGTGTATTGTATATGAGGAGGTGTGTGTGTGTGTGTATTGTATATGAGGAGGTGTGTGTGTGTATTGTATATGAGGAGGTGTGTGTGTGTATTGTACATGAGGAGGTGTGTGTGTGTGTATTGTATATGAGGAGGTGTGTGTGTGTGTGTATTGTATATGAGGTGGTGTGTGTGTGTGTGTATTGTATATGAGGAGGTGTGTGTGTGTGTGTATTGTATATGAGGAGGTGTGTGTGTGTGTATTGTATATGAGGAGGTGTGTGTGTGTGTGTGTGTGTGTGTATTGTATATGAGGAGGTGTGTGTGTGTGTGTGTATTGTATATGAGGTGGTGTGTGTGTGTGTGTATTGTATATGAGGGTGTGTGTGTGTGTATTGTATATGAGGTGTGTGTGTATTGTATATGAGGTGGTGTGTGTGTGTATTGTATATGAAGAGGTGTGTGTGTGTGTGTGCATTGTATATGAGGAGGTGTGTGTGTGTGTGTGTATTGTATATGAGGAGGTGTGTGTGTGTGTGTATTGTATATGAGGGTGTGTGTGTGTGTATTGTATATGAGGTGTGTGTGTATTGTATATGAGGTGGTGTGTGTGTGTGTATGTGTGTGTGTGTATCGTATATGAGGAGGTGTGTGTATTGTATATGAGGTGGTGTGTGTGTGTGTGTGTGTGTGTATTGTATATGAGGAGGTGTGTGTGTGTATTGTATATGAGGAGGTGTGTGTGTGTGTATTGTATATGAGGAGGTGTGTGTGTGTGTATTGTATATGAGGAGGTGTGTGTGTATTGTATATGAGGTGGTGTGTGTGTGTGTGTGTATTGTATATGAGGAGGTGTGTGTGTATTGTATATGAGGTGGTGTGTGTGTGTATTGTATATGAGGAGGTGTGTGTGTGTATTGTATATGAGGTGGTGTGTGTGTGTGTGTGTATTGTATATGAGGAGGTGTGTGTGTGTGTATTGTATATGAGGGTGTGTGTGTGTGTATTGTATATGAGGGTGTGTGTGTGTGTATTGTATATGAGGGTGTGTGTGTGTGTATTGTATATGAGGTGTGTGTGTATTGTATATGAGGTGGTGTGTGTGTGTGTGTGTGTGTGTATCCTATATGAGGAGGTGTGTGTGTATTGTATATGAGGTGGTGTGTGTGTGTGTGTGTGTATTGTATATGAGGAGGTGTGTGTGTGTGTGTATTGTATATGAGGAGGTGTGTGTGTGTGTATTGTATATGAGGAGGTGTGTGTGTATTGTATATGAGGTGGTGTGTGTGTGTGTATTGTATATGAGGAGATGTGTGTGTATTGTATATGAGGTGGTGTGTGTGTGTGTGTGTGTATTGTATATGAGGAGGTGTGTGTGTGTATTGTATATGAGGTGGTGTGTGTGTGTGTATTGTATATGAGGTGGTGTGTGTGTGTGTGTATTGTATATGAGGGTGTGTGTGTGTGTATTGTATATGAGGAGGTGTGTGTGTGTGTGTATTGTATATGAGGAGGTGTGTGTGTGTGTGTATTGTATATGAGGGTGTGTGTGTGTGTATTGTATATGAGGAGGTGTGTGTGTGTGTGTATTGTATATGAGGAGGTGTGTGTGTGTGTATTGTATATGAGGGTGTGTGTGTGTGTAGTGTATATGAGGTGTGTGTGTATTGTATATGAGGTGGTGTGTGTGTGTGTGTGTGTGTGTATCGTATATGAGGAGGTGTGTGTGTATTGTATATGAGGTGGTGTGTGTGTGTGTGTGTGTGTATTGTATATGAGGAGGTGTGTGTGTGTATTGTATATGAGGAGGTGTGTGTGTGTGTATTGTATATGAGGAGGTGTGTGTGTATTGTATATGAGGTGGTGTGTGTGTGTGTGTGTGTATTGTATATGAGGAGATGTGTGTGTATTATATATGAGGTGGTGTGTGTGTGTGTGTGTGTATTGTATATGAGGAGGTGTGTGTGTGTATTGTATATGAGGTGGTGTGTGTGTGTGTATTGTATATGAGGTGGTGTGTGTGTGTGTGTATTGTATATGAGGGTGTGTGTGTGTGTATTGTATATGAGGAGGTGTGTGTGTGTGTGTGTATTGTATATGAGGGTGTGTGTGTGTGTATTGTATATGAGGTGTGTGTGTATTGTATATGAGGTGTGTGTGTATTGTATATGAGGTGGTGTGTGTGTGTGTATTGTATATGAGGAGGTGTGTGTGTGTATTGTATATGAAGAGGTGTGTGTGTGTGTGTATTGTATATGAGGGTGTGTGTGTGTGTATTGTATATGAGGTGGTGTGTGTGTGTGTGTGTATTGTATATGAGGAGGTGTGTGTGTGTGTGTATTGTATATGAGGAGGTGTGTGTGTGTATTGTATATGAGGTGGTGTGTGTGTGTGTGTGTATTGTATATGAGGTGGTGTGTGTGTGTGTGTATTGTATATGAGGGTGTGTGTGTGTGTATTGTATATGAGGAGGTGTGTGTGTGTGTGTATTGTATATGAGGTGGTGTGTGTGTATTGTATATGAGGTGGTGTGTGTGTGTGTGTGTGTGTGTATTGTATATGAGGAGGTGTGTGTGTATTGTATATGAGGTGGTGTGTGTGTGTGTGTGTGTATTGTATATGAGGGTGTGTGTGTGTGTATTGTATATGAGGTGGTGTGTGTGTGTATGTGTGTATTGTATATGAGGAGGTGTGTGTGTATTGTATATGAGGTGGTGTGTGTGTGTGTGTATTGTATATGAGGGTGTGTGTGTGTGTATTGTATATGAGGAGGTGTGTGTGTGTGTGTATTGTATATGAGGAGGTGTGTGTGTGTATTGTATATGAGGTGGTGTGTGTGTGTGTGTGTGTATTGTATATGAGGAGGTGTGTGTGTGTATTGTATATGAGGTGGTGTGTGTGTGTGTGTGTGTATTGTATATGAGGGTGTGTGTGTGTGTGTGTATTGTATATGAGGTGGTGTGTGTGTGTGTGTATTGTATAAGAGGAGGTGTGTGTGTGTATTGTATATGAGGTGGTGTGTGTGTGTGTGTGTATTGTATATGAGGAGGTGTGTGTGTGTGTATTGTATATGAGGGTGTGTGTGTGTGTATTGTATATGAGGGTGTGTGTGTGTGTATTGTATATGAGGGTGTGTGTGTGTGTATTGTATATGAGGAGGTGTGTGTGTGTGTGTGTATTGTATATGAGGAGGTGTGTGTGTGTGTGTGTATTGTATATGAGGAGGTGTGTGTGTGTATTGTATATGAGGTGGTGTGTGTGTGTGTGTGTATTGTATATGAGGAGGTGTGTGTGTGTATTGTATATGAGGTGGTGTGTGTGTGTGTGTGTATTGTATATGAGGAGGTGTGTGTGTGTATTGTATATGAGGTGGTGTGTGTGTGTGTGTGTATTGTATATGAGGAGGTGTGTGTGTGTGTGTGTATTGTATATGAGGAGGTGTGTGTGTGTGTATTGTATATGAGGAGGTGTGTGTGTGTGTGTGTATTGTATATGAGGAGGTGTGTGTGTGTGTATTGTATATGAGGAGGTGTGTGTGTGTATTGTATATGAGGTGGTGTGTGTGTGTGTGTGTATTGTATATGAGGAGGTGTGTGTGTGTGTGTATTGTATATGAGGAGGTGTGTGTGTGTATTGTATATGAGGAGGTGTGTGTGTGTGTGTGTATTGTATATGAGGTTGTGTGTGTGTGTGTGTGTATTGTATATGAGGGTGTGTGTGTGTGTATTGTATATGAGGTGGTGTGTGTGTGTGTGTATTGTATATGAGGAGGTGTGTGTGTGTGTGTATTGTATATGAGGAGGTGTGTGTGTGTGTGTGTGTATTGTATATGAGGTGGTGTGTGTGTGTGTGTGTATTGTATATGAGGAGGTGTGTGTGTGTGTATTGTATATGAGGAGGTGTGTGTGTGTGTGTGTATTGTATATGAGGAGGTGTGTGTGTGTGTATTGTATATGAGGAGGTGTGTGTGTGTGTATTGTATATGAGGTGGTGTGTGTGTGTGTGTGTATTGTATATGAGGAGGTGTGTGTGTGTGTGTATTGTATATGAGGAGGTGTGTGTGTGTGTGTATTGTATATGAGGAGGTGTGTGTGTGTATTGTATATGAGGAGGTGTGTGTGTGTGTGTGTATTGTATATGAGGTTGTGTGTGTGTGTGTGTGTATTGTATATGAGGGTGTGTGTGTGTGTATTGTATATGAGGTGGTGTGTGTGTGTGTGTGTATTGTATATGAGGAGGTGTGTGTGTGTGTGTATTGTATATGAGGAGGTGTGTGTGTGTGTGTATTGTATATGAGGAGGTGTGTGTGTGTGTGTGTGTATTGTATATGAGGTGGTGTGTGTGTGTGTGTGTGTGTGTGTGTGTGTATTGTATATGAGGGTGTGTGTGTGTGTATTGTATATGAGGTGGTGTGTGTGTGTGTGTGTGTGTGTATTGTATATGAGGAGGTGTGTGTGTGTGTGTATTGTATATGAGGTGGTGTGTGTGTGTGTGTGTGTTGTATATGAGGAGGTGTGTGTGTGTGTATTGTATATGAGGTGTGTGTGTATTGTATATGAGGAGGTGTGTGTGTGTATTGTATATGAGGTGGTGTGTGTGTGTGTGTATGTGTGTATTGTATATGAGGAGGTGTGTGTGTGTATTGTATATGAGGTGGTGTGTGTGTGTGTGTGTATTGTATATGAGGTGGTGTGTGTGTGTGTATGTGTGTATTGTATATGAGGAGGTGTGTGTGTGTATTGTATATGAGGTGGTGTGTGTGTGTGTGTGTGTGTGTATTGTATATGAGGAGGTGTGTGTGTGTGTGTATTGTATATGAGGTGGTGTGTGTGTGTGTATTGTATATGAGGAGGTGTGTGTGTGTGTGTGTATTGTATATGAGGTGGTGTGTGTGTGTGTATGTGTGTATTGTATATGAGGAGGTGTGTGTGTGTATTGTATATGAGGTGGTGTGTGTGTGTGTGTGTATTGTATATGAGGTGGTGTGTGTGTGTGTATGTGTGTATTGTATATGAGGAGGTGTGTGTGTGTATTGTATATGAGGTGGTGTGTGTGTGTGTGTGTATTGTATATGAGGAGGTGTGTGTGTGTATTGTATATGAGGAGGTGTGTGTGTGTATTGTATATGAGGAGGTGTGTGTGTGTATTGTATATGAGGAGGTGTGTGTGTATGTGTGTATTGTATATGAGGAGGTGTGTGTGTGTATTGTATATGAGGAGGTGTGTGTGTGTATTGTATATGAGGAGGTGTGTGTGTATGTGTGTATTGTATATGAGGAGGTGTGTGTGTGTGTGTGTATTGTATATGAGGTGTGTGTGTATTGTATATGAGGTGGTGTGTGTGTGTATTGTATATGAGGTGGTGTGTGTGTGTATGTGTGTATTGTATATGAGGAGGTGTGTGTGTGTATTGTATATGAGGTGGTGTGTGTGTGTGTGTGTATTGTATATGAGGGTGTGTGTGTGTGTATTGTATATGAGGAGGTGTGTGTGTGTGTGTATTGTATATGAGGTGGTGTGTGTGTGTGTGTGTGTGTATTGTATATGAGGAGGTGTGTGTGTGTATTGTACATGAGGTGGTGTGTGTGTGTGTGTGTATTGTATATGAGGAGGTGTGTGTGTGTGTGTGTGTATTGTATATGAGGTGGTGTGTGTGTGTATTGTATATGAGGAAGTGTGTGTGTGTGTATTGTATATGAGGAGGTGTGTGTGTGTATTGTACATGAGGTGGTGTGTGTGTGTGTGTGTGTATTGTATATGAGGTGTGTGTGTGTGTGTATTGTATATGAGGAGGTGTGTGTGTGTGTGTATTGTATATGAGGAGGTGTGTGTGTGTGTGTATTGTATATGAGGTGGTGTGTGTGTGTATTGTATATGAGGAGGTGTGTGTGTGTGTATTGTATATGAGGAGGTGTGTGTGTGTGTATTGTATATGAGGAGGTGTGTGTGTGTGTATTGTATATGAGGAGGTGTGTGTGTGTGTGTATTGTATATGAGGTGGTGTGTGTGTGTATTGTATATGAGGTGGTGTGTGTGTGTGTGTGTGTGTGTGTGTATTGTATATGAGGAGGTGTGTGTGTGTGTGTATTGTATATGAGGTGGTGTGTGTGTGTATTGTATATGAGGAGGTGTGTGTGTGTGTGTATTGTATATGAGGTGGTGTGTGTGTGTGTGTGTTGTATATGAGGAGGTGTGTGTGTGTGTATTGTATATGAGGTGTGTGTGTATTGTATATGAGGTGGTGTGTGTGTGTGTGTGTATGTGTGTATTGTATATGAGGAGGTGTGTGTGTATATTGTATATGAGGTGGTGTGTGTGTGTATGTGTGTATTGTATATGAGGAGGTGTGTGTGTATTGTATATGAGGTGGTGTGTGTGTGTGTGTGTTGTATATGAGGTGGTGTGTGTGTGTGTATTGTATATGAGGGTGTGTGTGTGTGTATTGTATATGAGGAGGTGTGTGTGTGTATTGTATATGAGGAGGTGTGTGTGTGTGTGTGTTGTATATGAGGTGGTGTGTGTGTGTGTGTATTGTATATGAGGGTGTGTGTGTGTGTGTATTGTATATGAGGAGGTGTGTGTGTGTGTGTATTGTATATGAGGTGGTGTGTGTGTATTGTATATGAGGTGGTGTGTGTGTGTGTGTGTGTGTGTGTGTGTGTGTGTATCGTATATGAGGAGGTGTGTGTGTATTGTATATGAGGTGGTGTGTGTGTGTGTGTGTGTATTGTATATGAGGAGGTGTGTGTGTGTATTGTATATGAGGAGGTGTGTGTGTGTGTATTGTATATGAGGAGGTGTGTGTGTATTGTATATGAGGTGGTGTGTGTGTGTGTGTTGTATATGAGGAGGTGTGTGTGTGTGTATTGTATATGAGGTGTGTGTGTATTGTATATGAGGTGGTGTGTGTGTGTGTATGTGTGTATTGTATATGAGGAGGTGTGTGTGTGTATTGTATATGAGGTGGTGTGTGTGTGTATGTGTGTATTGTATATGAGGAGGTGTGTGTGTGTATTGTATATGAGGTGGTGTGTGTGTGTGTGTTGTATATGAGGTGGTGTGTGTGTGTGTGTTGTATATGAGGAGGTGTGTGTGTGTATTGTATATGAGGAGGTGTGTGTGTGTGTGTGTTGTATATGAGGTGGTGTGTGTGTGTGTGTGTATTGTATATGAGGGTGTGTGTGTGTGTATTGTATATGAGGAGGTGTGTGTGTGTGTGTATTGTATATGAGGTGGTGTGTGTGTATTGTATATGAGGTGGTGTGTGTGTGTGTGTGTATTGTATATGAGGGTGTGTGTGTGTGTATTGTATATGAGGAGGTGTGTGTGTGTGTGTGTATTGTATATGAGGTGGTGTGTGTGTGTGTATGTGTGTATTGTATATGAGGTGGTGTGTGTGTGTGTACTGTATATGAGGGTGTGTGTGTATTGTATATGAGGTGGTGTGTGTGTGTGTATGTGTGTATTGTATATGAGGAGGTGTGTGTGTATTGTATATGAGGTGGTGTGTGTGTGTGTGTATTGTATATGAGGGTGTGTGTGTGTGTGTGTGTGTGTATTGTATATGAGGTGGTGTGTGTGTGTGTGTGTATTGTATATGAGGAGGTGTGTGTGTATTGTATATGAGGTGGTGTGTGTGTGTGTGTGTATTGTATATGAGGGTGTGTGTGTGTGTATTGTATATGAGGTGGTGTGTGTGTGTGTGTGTATTGTATATGAGGAGGTGTGTGTGTGTATTGTATATGAGGTGGTGTGTGTGTGTGTGTGTATTGTATATGAGGTGGTGTGTGTGTGTGTGTATTGTATATGAGGGTGTGTGTGTGTGTATTGTATATGAGGAGGTGTGTGTGTGTGTGTATTGTATATGAGGTGGTGTGTGTGTATTGTATATGAGGTGGTGTGTGTGTGTGTGTGTGTGTATTGTATATGAGGAGGTGTGTGTGTATTGTATATGAGGTGGTGTGTGTGTGTGTGTGTGTATTGTATATGAGGGTGTGTGTGTGTGTATTGTATATGAGGTGGTGTGTGTGTGTATGTGTGTATTGTATATGAGGAGGTGTGTGTGTATTGTATATGAGGTGAGTGTGTGTGTGTGTGTATTGTATATGAGGGTGTGTGTGTGTGTGTATTGTATATGAGGAGGTGTGTGTGTGTGTGTATTGTATATGAGGAGGTGTGTGTGTGTATTGTATATGAGGTGGTGTGTGTGTGTGTGTGTGTATTGTATATGAGGAGGTGTGTGTGTGTATTGTATATGAGGTGGTGTGTGTGTGTGTGTATTGTATATGAGGGTGTGTGTGTGTGTGTGTATTGTATATGAGGTGGTGTGTGTGTGTGTGTATTGTATAAGAGGAGGTGTGTGTGTGTATTGTATATGAGGTGGTGTGTGTGTGTGTGTGTACTGTATATGAGGAGGTGTGTGTGTGTGTATTGTATATGAGGGTGTGTGTGTGTGTATTGTATATGAGGGTGTGTGTGTGTGTATTGTATATGAGGGTGTGTGTGTGTGTGTATTGTATATGGAGGAGGTGTTGTGTGTGTGTGTGTATTGTATATGAGGAGGTGTGTGTGTGTGTGTATTGTATATGAGGAGGTGTGTGTGTGTATTGTATATGAGGTGGTGTGTGTGTGTGTGTGTATTGTATATGAGGAGGTGTGTGTGTGTATTGTATATGAGGTGGTGTGTGTGTGTGTGTGTATTGTATATGAGGAGGTGTGTGTGTGTATTGTATATGAGGTGGTGTGTGTGTGTGTGTGTATTGTATATGAGGAGGTGTGTGTGTGTGTGTGTGTATTGTATATGAGGAGGTGTGTGTGTGTGTATTGTATATGAGGTGGTGTGTGTGTGTGTGTGTATTGTATATGAGGAGGTGTGTGTGTGTGTATTGTATATGAGGAGGTGTGTGTGTGTATTGTATATGAGGTGGTGTGTGTGTGTGTGTGTATTGTATATGAGGAGGTGTGTGTGTGTGTGTATTGTATATGAGGAGGTGTGTGTGTGTATTGTATATGAGGAGGTGTGTGTGTGTGTGTGTATTGTATATGAGGTTGTGTGTGTGTGTGTGTGTATTGTATATGAGGTGGTGTGTGTGTGTGTATTGTATATGAGGTGGTGTGTGTGTGTGTATTGTATATGAGGAGGTGTGTGTGTGTGTGTGTATTGTATATGAGGAGGTGTGTGTGTGTGTGTGTGTATTGTATATGAGGTGGTGTGTGTGTGTGTGTGTATTGTATATGAGGAGGTGTGTGTGTGTGTGTGTGTATTGTATATGAGGAGGTGTGTGTGTGTGTATTGTATATGAGGAGGTGTGTGTGTGTGTGTATATGTGGGAGTGTGTGTGTGTGTGTGTATTGTATATGAGGAGATGTGTGTATTGTATATGAGGGTGTGTGTGTGTATTGTATATGAGGGTGTGTGTGTGTATTGTATATGAGGGTGTGTGTGTGTATTGTATATGAGGGCGTTTGTGTGTGTGTGTGTGTTGTATATGAGGGCGTTTGTGTGTGTGTGTATTGTATATGAGGAGGTGTGTGTATTGTATATGAGGGTGTGTGTGTATTGTATATGAGGGTGTCTGTGTGTGTGTGTGTGTTGTATTATATGAGGGTGTGTGTGTGTGTATTGTATATGAGGTGGTGTGTGTGTGTGTGTGTGTGTGTATTGTATATGAGGAGGTGTGTGTGTGTGTGTATTGTATATGAGGTGGTGTGTGTGTGTGTGTGTGTTGTATATGAGGAGGTGTGTGTGTGTGTATTGTATATGAGGTGTGTGTGTATTGTATATGAGGAGGTGTGTGTGTGTATTGTATATGAGGTGGTGTGTGTGTGTATGTGTGTATTGTATATGAGGAGGTGTGTGTGTGTATTGTATATGAGGTGGTGTGTGTGTGTGTGTGTATTGTATATGAGGTGGTGTGTGTGTGTGTATGTGTGTATTGTATATGAGGAGGTGTGTGTGTGTATTGTATATGAGGTGGTGTGTGTGTGTGTGTGTGTGTGTGTATTGTATATGAGGAGGTGTGTGTGTGTGTGTATTGTATATGAGGTGGTGTGTGTGTGTGTATTGTATATGAGGAGGTGTGTGTGTGTGTGTGTATTGTATATGAGGAGGTGTGTGTGTGTGTGTGTGTGTGTGTGTATTGTATATGAGGTGGTGTGTGTGTGTATTGTATATGAGGAGGTGTGTGTGTGTGTATTGTATATGAGGAGGTGTGTGTGTGTGTGTATTGTATATGAGGAGGTGTGTGTGTGTATTGTATATGAGGTGGTGTGTGTGTGTGTGTGTATTGTATATGAGGAGGTGTGTGTGTGTATTGTATATGAGGAGGTGTGTGTGTGTATTGTATATGAGGAGGTGTGTGTGTGTATTGTATATGAGGAGGGTGTGTGTGTATGTGTGTATTGTATATGAGGAGGTGTGTGTGTGTGTGTGTATTGTATATGAGGTGTGTGTGTATTGTATATGAGGTGGTGTGTGTGTGTATTGTATATGAGGTGGTGTGTGTGTGTATGTGTGTATTGTATATGAGGAGGTGTGTGTGTGTATTGTATATGAGGAGGTGTGTGTGTGTGTATTGTATATGAGGAGGTGTGTGTGTGTGTATTGTATATGAGGAGGTGTGTGTGTGTGTATTGTATATGAGGAGGTGTGTGTGTGTGTGTATTGTATATGAGGAGGTGTGTGTGTGTGTGTATTGTATATGAGGAGGTGTGTGTGTGTGTGTGTGTATTGTATATGAGGAGGTGTGTGTGTGTGTGTGTGTATTGTATATGAGGAGGTGTGTGTGTATTGTATATGAGGAGGTGTGTGTGTATTGTATATGTGGGAGTGTGTGTGTGTGTGTGTGTGTATTGTATATGTGGGAGTGTGTGTGTGTATTGTATATGTGGGAGTGTGTGTGTGTGTGTGTGTATTGTATATGTGGGAGTGTGTGTGTGTGTGTGTATATGTGGGAGTGTGTGTGTGTGTGTGTATATGTGGGAGTGTGTGTGTGTATTGTATATGTGGGAGTGTGTGTGTGTGTGTGTGTGTATTGTATATGTGGGAGTGTGTGTGTGTGTGTGTGTGTATTGTATATGTGGGAGTGTGTGTGTGTGTGTGTATTGTATATGTGGGAGTGTGTGTGTGTGTGTGTGTGTGTGTATTGTATATGTGGGAGTGTGTGTATGTACCTGTGTGAATGCTGAAGAAGCCTCCTGATAACGGCCAAGAACTGAATTTAACCTGTTCACTAACACACACACACACACACACACACACACACACACACAGTGTATTACACGGTGTGAATCAGAAGTGTAATGTTTATTATGATTTGTTAAAGTGAAAAAATTTAACTGCTTTTTCTCACCCTGATCTCGCAGAAACTCCAGTTCTGAAGCCATGCTGCAACTCACACACACACACACATACACACACACACACACACACACACACACACACACACTGGGCAGAACACAGTGACAGAACCATATCAGGTTAGATATATATATATATAGCTGGAACTTTGTGATATGAATCTGTGTGTGTGTGTGTGTGTGTGTGTGTATATGTATGAGTGTGTGTGTATGTATGTGTATGTGTGTGTGTGTTTGTGTATGTATGTGTGTGTGTGTGTGTGTGTGTGTGTATGTATGTATGTATGTATGTGTGTGTGTGTGTGTGCGCGCACGTGTGTTTGTGTGTGTATGTGTGTGTTTGTGTGTGCATGTATGTGTGTGTGTGTATGTATGTGTGTGTGTACAAAGATTGTGCAAGGTGTGTGTATACTGCATGTGTGATGTGTATCTAGGTGTGTAAGACATATATTGTGGTGCACAGACAAGTGTGTGATATGTGTATATTCAGGTGTGACATTGTGTCTGTGGGTATGTGGTGTGTGTGTAAGACATGTATTGTATGACAGTGTGATATGTGTGCAAGGATATTGTGTATTCTAGGTGTAGACAGGTAGACATAAAGCATCCATTGGGTGTGTATCATTGTCTAGGTAGATGTGTGGTATAGTGGTAGGTAGAGACACAGTATTGTGTAGACAGTAGGTAGTATGGTGCAGGTAGGTAGACAGGTAGACAGGGTGGTAGATGTGTAGGTAGACATGGTAGAAGATTGTGTAGGTAGACAGATTGGTGGTAGACAGACAGACAGATTGTGGTCTAGGTGGTAGCACTGGTCTAGGTAGACAGGTGTGTGGTAGACAGGTAGATACAGACAGGTAGACAGACAGGTAGGCAGGTCTAGGTATGTGGTAGACAGGTTCAGGGCAGACAGATGTGGTGGTAGACAGGTAGGTAGACAGGGATGGTAGACAGACAGGTAGATGGTCTAGCAGTGTGTATTGTGTTCTAGGTATGTGTGTGTGTATGTGTGTGTGGCAGACATGTGTGTAGACACAGACAGGTGTACATTGTGTGGATATGTGCAGACAGGTTGCATGTGTGTGTGATACTGTGGCACAGGCATTGTAAAGACAGACATGTATTTGTGCATTACATATGTCAGGTGTATGTGTGTATAAGAGACAAGATTGCAAGATTGTATATTGCAGTCTAGGTATAAGACAGATTGTGTGTATTGTGTATTCCAGGTGTAGAGACAGATTGTGGTAGACAGACAGATGTATTCAGGTGTGTAGACATTATTGTGGTGGTAGACACAGATCCCAGTAGATCAGACATTGTATGTAGGTGGTAGACAGATTGCATTGTGTAGATATTGTGATATCAGTGGTTCACAGATGTAGGTAGTAGACAGGTATCCAGGTAGACAGACAGATCAGACAGACAGACAGACAGACAGATCAGACAGGTAGACAGACAGTGGTAGCACAGGTGTAGGTCTAGGTGGTAGACAGAGTCTAGACAGACTGCAGACAGACAGACAGACAGGTGGTAGACAGACAGACAGGTGGTAGACAGACAGGTCCCAGACAGACAGGTCCAGGTGGTAGACAGAGTCTTAGACAGACCCGCAGGTGACAGACAGGTAGACAGATTGTCCCAGGTGGTAGACAGACAGGTAGGT
>NC_080738.1:827336-834836 GCF_019097595.1 Hemibagrus wyckioides | reverse complement strand
ACTGGTTGTATGTACTGGTTGTATGTAATGATTGTGTGTAATGGTTGTGTGTACAGGTTGTGTGTAATGGTTGTGTACTGGTTGTATCTACTGGGTGTGTGTACTGGTTGTATGTAATGGTTGTGTGTACTGGTTGTGTGTAATGGTTGTGTACTGGTTGTATGTACTGGTTGTGTGTAATGATTGTGTGTAATGATTGTGTGTACTGGTTGTGTGTACAGGTTGTGTGTAATGGTTGTGTACTGGTTGTGTGTACTGGTTGTATGTAATGGTTGTGTGTGATGGTTGTGTGTACTGGTTGTGTGTACTGGTTGTATGTACTGGTTGTGTGTAATGATTGTGTGTACTGGTTGTGTGTACTGGTTGTATGTAATGGTTGTGTGTACTGGTTGTGTGTACTGGGTGTGTGTACTGGTTGTATGTAATGGTTGTGTGTACTGGTTATATGTACTGGTTGTGTGTACTGGTTGTGTACTGGTTGTATGTACTGGTTGTATGTACTGGTTGTGTGTAATGATTGTGTGTACTGGTTGTGTGTACAGGTTGTGTGTAATGGTTGTGTACTGGTTGTGTGTACAGGTTGTGTGTAATGGTTGTGTACTGGTTGTGTGTACTGGTTGTATGTACTGGTTGTGTGTAATGGTTGTGTGTACTGGTTGTGTGTACTGGGTGTGTGTACTGGTTGTATGTACTGGTTGTGTGTAATGGTTGTGTACTGGGTGTGTGTACTGGTTGTGTGTAATGGTTGTGTACTGGTTGTGTGTACTGGTTGTGTGTACTGGTTGTGTGTACCGGTTGTATGTACTGGTTGTATGTAATGGTTGTGTGTAATGGTTGTGTACTGGTTGTGTGTACTGGTTGTGTGTACTGGTTGTATGTAATGGTTGTGTGTACTGGTTGTGTGTAATGGTTGTGTACTGGTTGTGTGTACTGGTTGAATGTACTGGTTGTGTGTAATGGTTGTGTACTGGTTGTGTGTACCGGTTGTGTGTACTGGTTGTATCTACTGGTTGTGTGTAATGGTTGTGTACTGGTTGTGTGTACTGGTTGTATGTACTGGTTGTGTGTACCGGTTGTATGTACTGGTTGTATGTAATGGTTGTGTGTAATGGTTGTGTACTGGTTGTATGTACTGGTTGTGTGTACTGGTTGTATGTACTGGTTGTGTGTAATGGATGTGTGTAATGGTTGTGTACTGGTTGTATGTACTGGTTGTGTGTAATGGTTGTGTACTGGTTGTGTGTACCGGTTGTGTGTACTGGTTGTATCTACTGGTTGTGTGTAATGGTTGTGTACTGGTTGTGTGTACTGGTTGTATGTACTGGTTGTATGTAATGGTTGTGTGTACTGGTTGTATGTACTGGTTGTGTGTAATGGTTGTGTACTGGTTGTGTGTACTGGTTGAATGTACTGGTTGTGTGTACTGGTTGTATGTACTGGTTGTATGTACTGGTTGTGTGTAATGGTTGTGTACTGGTTGTATGTACTGGTTGTGTGTAATGGTTGTGTACTGGTTGTGTGTAATGGTTGTGTAATGGTTGTGTGTAATGGTTGTGTAATGGTTGTGTGTAATGGTTGTGTAATGGTTGTGTGTACTGGTTGTGTACTGGTTGTGTGTACTGGTTGTGTGTAATGGTTGTGTACTGGTTGTGTGTACTGGCTGTGTAATGGTTGTGTGTACTGGTTGTGTAATGGTTGTGTACTGGTTGTGTGTAATGGTTATGTAATGGTTGCGTACTGGTTGTGTGTACTGGTTGTATGTACTGGTTGTGTGTAATGGTTGTGTACTGGTTGTGTGTACTGGTTGTGTGTAATGGTTGTGTGTAATGGTTGTGTGTACTGGTTGTGTGTAATGGTTGTGTACTGGTTGTGTGTACTGGTTGAATGTACTGGTTGTGTGTAATGGTTGTGTACTGGTTGTGTGTAATGGTTGTGTGTACTGGTTGTATCTACTGGTTGTGTGTACTGGTTGTGTACTGGTTGTGTGTAATGGTTGTGTACTGGTTGTATGTACTGGTTGTGTGTAATGGTTGTGTACTGGGTGTGTGTACTGGTTGTATGTACTGGTTGTGTGTAATGGTTGCGTACTGGTTGTGTGTACTGGTTGTATGTACTGGTTGTGTGTAATGGTTGTGTACTGGTTGTGTGTACTGGTTGTATGTACTGGTTGTGTGTAATGGTTGTGTACTGGTTGTGTGTAATGGTTGTGTGTACTGGTTGTATCTACTGGTTGTGTACTGGTTGTATGTACTGGTTGTGTGTACTGGTTGTGTACTGGTTGTATGTACTGGTTGTGTGTAATGGTTGTGTACTGGTTGTATGTACTGGTTGTGTGTAATGGTTGTGTACTGGTTGTGTGTACTGGTTGTATGTACTGGTTGTGTGTAATGGTTGCGTACTGGTTGTGTGTACTGGTTGTATGTACTGGTTGTGTGTAATGGTTGTGTACTGGTTGTGTGTACTGGTTGTGTGTACTGGTTGTATGTACTGGTTGTGTAATGGTTGTGTACTGGTTGTGTGTACTGGTTGTGTGTACTGGTTGTGTAATGGTTGTGTACTGGTTGTGTGTACTGGTTGTATGTACTGGTTGTGTGTACTGGTTGTATGTACTGGTTGGATGTAATGGTTGTGTGTAATGGTTGTGTGTAATGGTTGTGTACTGGTTGTGTGTACTGGTTGTATGTACTGGTTGTATGTAATGGTTGTGTGTACTGGTTGTATGTACTGGTTGTGTGTAATGGTTGTGTACTGGTTGTGTGTACTGGTTGAATGTACTGGTTGTGTGTAATGGTTGTGTACTGGTTGTGTGTAATGGTTGTGTGTACTGGTTGTATCTACTGGTTGTGTGTACTGGTTGTGTACTGGTTGTATGTACTGGTTGTGTGTAATGGTTGTGTACTGGTTGTGTGTACTGGTTGTATGTACTGGTTGTGTGTAATGGTTGTGTACTGGTTGTGTGTAATGGTTGTGTAATGGTTGTGTGTAATGGTTGTGTAATGGTTGTGTGTAATGGTTGTGTAATGGTTGTGTGTAATGGTTGTGTGTAATGGTTGTGTGTACTGGTTGTGTGTAATGGTTGTGTACTGGTTGTGTGTACTGGTTGAATGTACTGGTTGTGTGTAATGGTTGTGTACTGGTTGTGTGTAATGGTTGTGTGTACTGGTTGTATCTACTGGTTGTGTGTACTGGTTGTGTACTGGTTATATGTACTGGTTGTGTGTACTGGTTGTGTGTAATGGTTGCGTACTGGTTGTGTGTACTGGTTGTATGTACTGGTTGTGTGTACTGGTTGTGTGTAATGGTTGTGTAATGGTTGTGTGTAATGGTTGTGTACTGGTTGTGTGTAATGGTTGTGTAATGGTTGTGTGTAATGGTTGTGTAATGGTTGTGTGTACTGGTTGTGTACTGGTTGTGTGTACTGGTTGTGTGTACTGGTTGTGTGTAATGGTTGTGTACTGGTTGTGTGTAATGGTTGTGTAATGGTTGTGTGTACTGGTTGTGTAATGGTTGTGTGTAATGGTTGTGTGTACTGGTTGTGTGTAATGGTTGTGTAATGGTTGTGTGTACTGGTTGTGTAATGGTTGTGTGTAATGGTTGTGTACTGGTTGTGTGTAATGGTTGTGTACTGGTTGTGTGTACTGGTTGTATGTACTGGTTGTATGTACTGGTTGTGTGTAATGGTTGTGTGTACTGGTTGTGTGTACTGGTTGTGTGTAATGGTTGTGTACTGGTTGTGTGTACTGGTTGTATGTACTGGTTGTGTGTACTGGTTGTGTGTACTGGTTGTATGTACTGGTTGTGTGTAATGGTTGTGTACTGGGTGTGTGTACTGGTTGTGTGTACTGGTTGTATGTACTGGTTGTATGTACTGGTTGTGTGTACTGGTTGTGTGTAATGGTTGTGTACTGGTTGTATGTACTGGTTGTGTGTACTGGTTGTGTGTAATGGTTGTGTGTACTGGTTGTGTGTACTGGTTGTGTGTACTGGTTGTATGTACTGGTTGTGTGTACTGGTTGTGTACTGGGTGTGTGTACTGGTTGTATGTACTGGTTGTATGTACTGGTTGTGTGTACTGGTTGTGTGTACTGGTTGTGTGTAATGGTTGTGTATTGGTTGTGTACTGGTTGTGTGTAATGGTTGTGTACTGGTTGTGTGTACTGGGTGTGTGTACTGGTTGTGTGTACTGGGTGTGTGTACTGGTTGTGTGTACTGGTTGTGTGTAATGGTTGTGTACTGGTTGTGTGTACTGGGTGTGTGTACTGGTTGTATGTACTGGTTGTGTTTAATGGTTCTGTACTGGTTGTGTGTACTGGGTGTGTGTACTGGTTGTATGTACTGGTTGTGTGTACTGGTTGTGTACTGGTTGTGTGTACTGGTTGTGTGTATTGGTTGTGTCTAATGGTTGTGTGTACTGGTTGTGTACTGGTTGTATGTACTGGGTGTGTGTACTGGTTGTATGTACTGGTTGTGTGTAATGGTTGTGTACTGGTTGTGTGTACTGGTTGTGTGTAATGGTTGTATGTACTGGTTGTGTGTACTGGTTGTGTGTAATGGTTGTGTGTACTGGTTGTGTGTAATGGTTGTATGTACTGGTTGTGTGTAATGGTTGTGTACTGGGTGTGTGTACTGGTTGTATGTACTGGTTGTGTGTAATGGTTGTGTACTGGGTGTGTGTACTGGTTGTATGTACTGGTTGTGTGTAATGGTTGTGTACTGGGTGTGTGTACTGGTTGTATGTACTGGGTGTGTGTACTGGTTGTATGTACTGGTTGTGTACTGGTTGTGTACTGGTTGTGTGTAATGGTTGTGTACTGGTTGTGTGTACTGGGTGTGTGTACTGGGTGTGTGTACTGGGTGTGTGTAATGGTTGTGTAATGGTTGTGTGTAATGGTTGTGTAATGGTTGTGTGTAATAGTTGTGTACTGGGTGTGTGTACTGGTTGTATGTACTGGTTGTGTGTAATGGTTGTGTACTGGTTGTGTGTAATGGTTGTGTACTGGTTGTGTGTACTGGTTGTGTAATGGTTGTGTGTACTGGTTGTGTGTACTGGTTGTGTACTGGGTGTGTGTACTGGTTGTATGTACTGGTTGTGTGTAATGGTTGTGTACTGGTTGTGTGTACTGGTTGTGTAATGGTTGTGTGTACTGGTTGTGTGTACTGGTTGTATGTACTGGTTGTATGTACTGGTTGTGTGTAATGGTTGTGTACTGGGTGTGTGTACTGGTTGTGTGTAATGGTTGTGTATTGGTTGTGTGTAATGGTTGTGTACTGGTTGTATCTACTGGGTGTGTGTACTGGTTGTGTGTACTGGTTGTGTGTAATGATTGTGTGTACTGGTTGTGTGTACAGGTTGTGTGTAATGGTTGTGTACTGGTTGTGTGTACTGGTTGTGTGTACTGGGTGTGTGTACTGGTTGTATGTACTGGTTGTGTGTAATGGTTGTGTACTGGTTGTGTGTACTGGTTGTGTGTAATGGTTGTGTACTGGTTGTGTGTACTGGGTGTGTGTACTGGTTGTGTGTAATGGTTGTGTGTACTGGTTGTGTACTGGTTGTGTGTAATGGTTGTGTACTGGTTGTGTGTAATGGTTGTGTAATGGTTGTGTGTAATGGTTGTGTAATGGTTGTGTGTACTGGTTGTGTAATTGTTGTGTACTGGTTGTATGTACTGGTTGTGTGTAATGGTTGTGTACTGGTTGTGTGTAATGGTTGTGTACTGGTTGTGTGTAATGGTTGTTTGTAATGGTTGTGTACTGGTTGTGTGTAATGGTTGTGTAATGGTTGTGTGTAATGGTTGTGTAATGGTTGTGTGTAATGGTTGTGTATTGGTTGTGTGTAATGGTTGTGTACTGGTTGTGTGTAATGGTTGTGTACTGGTTGTATGTACTGGTTGTGTGTAATGGTTGTGTGTAATGGTTGTGTACTGGTTGTGTACTGGTTGTATGTACTGGGTGTGTGTACTGGTTGTATGTACTGGTTGTGTGTAATGGTTGTGTACTGGTTGTGTGTAATGGTTGTGTACTGGTTGTGTGTACTGGTTGTGTAATGGTTGTGTACTGGTTGTGTAATGGTTGTGTACTGGTTGTGTGTAATGGTTGTGTGTAATGGTTGTGTAATGGTTGTGTGTAATGGTTGTGTACTGGTTGTGTGTACTGGTTGTGTGTACTGGTTGTGTACTGGTTGTGTGTACTGGTTGTGTACTGGTTGTGTGTACTGGTTGTGTACTGGTTGTGTGTACTGGTTGTGTGTACTGGTTGTATGTACTGGTTGTGTCTAATGGTTGTGTACTGGTTGTATGTACTGGTTGTGTACTGGTTGTGTGTACTGGGTGTGTGTACTGGTTGTTTGTACTGGTTGTGTGTAATGGTTGTATGTACTGGTTGTGTACTGGTTGTGTACTGGTTGTATGTACTGGTTGTGTGTAATGGTTGTGTACTGGGTGTGTGTACTGGTTGTATGTACTGGTTGTGTACTGGTTGTGTACTGGTTGTATGTACTGGTTGTGTGTACTGGGTGTGTGTACTGGGTGTGTGTACTGGGTGTGTGTAATGGTTGTATGTACTGGGTGTGTGTACTGGGTGTGTGTACTGGTTGTATGTACTGGTTGTGTGTAATGGTTGTGTACTTGGTGTGTGTACTGGTTGTATGTACTGGTTGTATGTACTGGTTGTGTGTAATGGTTGTGTACTGGGTGTGTGTACTGGTTGTGTGTAATGGTTGTGTATTGGTTGTGTACTGGTTGTGTGTACTGGTTGTATGTACTGGTTGTGTGTACTGGTTGTGTGTAATGGTTGTGTGTACTGGTTGTGTGTAATGGTTGTGTACTGGGTGTGTGTACTGGTTGTGTACTGGTTGTGTGTAATGGTTGTGTACTGGTTGTATGTACTGGTTGTGTGTACTGGTTGTGTGTAATGGTTGTGTACTGGTTGTGTGTACTGGTTGTGTGTAATGGTTGTGTGTACTGGTTGTGTGTAATGGTTGTGTACTGGGTGTGTGTACTGGTTGTGTACTGGTTGTGTGTACTGGTTGTATGTACTGGTTGTGTACTGGTTGTGTACTGGTTGTGTGTACTGGGTGTGTGTACTGGTTGTGTGTACTGGTTGTATGTACTGGTTGTGTACTGGTTGTGTACTGGTTGTGTGTACTGGTTGTGTGTACTGGTTGTGTACTGGTTGTATGTACTGGTTGTGTGTAATGGTTGTGTACTGGTTGTGTGTACTGGGTGTGTGTACTGGTTGTGTACTGGTTGTGTACTGGTTGTGTGTAATGGTTGTGTACTGGTTGTGTGTACTGGGTGTGTGTACTGGTTGTGTACTGGTTGTGTGTACTGGTTGTATGTACTGGGTGTGTGTACTGGTTTTGTGTACTGGTTGTGTGTACTGGTTGTATGTACTGGTTGTGTACTGGTTGTGTGTACTGGTTGTGTGTAATGGTTGTGTACTGGTTGTATGTACTGGTTGTGTGTAATGGTTGTGTACTGGTTGTGTGTACTGGGTTTGTGT
>NC_080738.1:804836-814836 GCF_019097595.1 Hemibagrus wyckioides | reverse complement strand
TATAAGGTGTGTGTTCTCTGTACGGTGTGTGTTCTGTGTACGGTGTGTGTTCTCTGGAAGGTGTGTGTTCTGTGTAAGGTGTGTGTTCTCTGTAAGGTGTGTGTTCTGTGTAAGGTGTGTGTTCTGTGTAAGGTGTGTGTTCTGTGTAAGGTGTGTGTTCTGTGTAAGGTGTGTGTTCTGTATAAGGTGTGTGTTCTGTGTACGGTGTGTGTTCTGTGTACGGTGTGTGTTCTGTATAAGGTGTGTGTTCTGTGTACGGTGTGTGTTCTGTGTAAGGTGTGTGTTCTGTGTACGGTGTGTGTTCTGTGTACGGTGTGTGTTCTGTATAAGGTGTGTGTTCTGTGTACGGTGTGTGTTCTGTGTAAGGTGTGTGTTCTGTGTAAGGTGTGTGTTCTGTGTACGGTGTGTGTTCTGTGTAAGGTGTGTGTTCTGTGTAAGGTGTGTGTTCTGTGTAAGGTGTGTGTTCTGTGTAAGGTGTGTGTTCTGTATAAGGTGTGTGTTCTGTGTAAGGTGTGTGTTCTGTGTAAGGTGTGTGTTCTGTATAAGGTGTGTGTTCTGTGTACGGTGTGTGTTCTGTGTACGGTGTGTGTTCTGTATAAGGTGTGTGTTCTGTGTAAGGTGTGTGTTCTGTGTAAGGTGTGTGTTCTGTGTACGGTGTGTGTTCTGTGTACGGTGTGTGTTCTGTGTACGGTGTGTGTTCTGTGTAAGGTGTGTGTTCTGTGTACGGTGTGTGTTCTCTGTAAGGTGTGTGTTCTCTGTACGGTGTGTGTTCTGTGTACGGTGTGTGTTCTGTGTACGGTGTGTGTTCTGTGTAAGGTGTGTGTTCTGTATAAGGTGTGTGTTCTGTGTACGGTGTGTGTTCTGTGTAAGGTGTGTGTTCTGTATAAGGTGTGTGTTCTATGTAAGGTGTGTGTTCTCTGTAAGGTGTGTGTTCTGTGTAAGGTGTGTGTTCTGTGTACGGTGTGTGTTCTCTGTAAGGTGTGTGTTCTCTGTAAGGTGTGTGTTCTGTGTACGGTGTGTGTTCTGTGTAAGGTGTGTGTTCTCTGTACGGTGTGTGTTCTGTGTAAGGTGTGTGTTCTGTGTAAGGTGTGTGTTCTGTGTACGGTGTGTGTTCTGTGTACGGTGTGTGTTCTGTGTAAGGTGTGTGTTCTGTGTAAGGTGTGTGTTCTGTGTAAGGTGTGTGTTCTCTGTACGGTGTGTGTTCTGTGTAAGGTGTGTGCTCTGTGTAAGGTGTGTGTTCTGTGTAAGGTGTGTGTTCTCTGTAAGGTGTGTGTTCTGTATAAGGTGTGTGCTCTGTGTAAGGTGTGTGTTCTCTGTAAGGTGTGTGTTCTGTGTAAGGTGTGTGTTCTGTGTACGGTGTGTGTTCTGTGTAAGGTGTGTGTTCTCTGTACGGTGTGTGCTCTGTGTACGGTGTGTGTTCTGTGTAAGGTGTGTGTTCTGTGTACGGTGTGTGCTCTGTGTAAGGTGTGTGTTCTGTGTAAGGTGTGTGTTCTGTGTACGGTGTGTGTTCTGTGTACGGTGTGTGTTCTGTGTAAGGTGTGTGTTCTGTGTAAGGTGTGTGTTCTGTATAAGGTGTGTGCTCTGTGTAAGGTGTGTGTTCTGTGTAAGGTGTGTGTTCTGTGTAAGGTGTGTGTTCTGTGTAAGGTGTGTGTTCTCTGTACGGTGTGTGTTCTCTGTACGGTGTGTGTTCTGTGTAAGGTGTGTGTTCTGTGTAAGGTGTGTGTTCTCTGTACGGTGTGTGTTCTCTGTACGGTGTGTGTTCTGTGTACGGTGTGTGTTCTCTGTACGGTGTGTGTTCTGTGTAAGGTGTGTGTTCTCTGTAAGGTGTGTGTTCTCTGTACGGTGTGTGTTCTGTGTAAGGTGTGTGTTCTGTGTAAGGTGTGTGCTCTGTGTAAGGTGTGTGCTCTGTGTAAGGTGTGTGTTCTGTGTAAGGTGTGTGTTCTCTGTACGGTGTGTGTTCTGTATAAGGTGTGTGTTCTCTGTACGGTGTGTGTTCTGTGTACGGTGTGTGTTCTGTGTACGGTGTGTGTTCTGTGTAAGGTGTGTGTTCTGTGTAAGGTGTGTGTTCTGTGTAAGGTGTGTGTTCTGTGTACGGTGTGTGTTCTGTATAAGGTGTGTGTTCTGTGTAAGGTGTGTGTTCTGTGTAAGGTTTGTGTTCTGTGTAAGGTGTGTGTTCTCTGTACGGTGTGTGTTCTGTGTAAGGTGTGTGTTCTGTGTACGGTGTGTGTTCTGTGTAAGGTGTGTGTTCTCTGTACGGTGTGTGTTCTGTGTAAGGTGTGTGTTCTGTGTAAGGTGTGTGCTCTGTGTAAGGTGTGTGTTCTGTGTACGGTGTGTGTTCTGTATAAGGTGTGTGTTCTGTGTAAGGTGTGTGTTCTGTGTACGGTGTGTGTTCTGTGTAAGGTGTGTGTTCTGTGTAAGGTGTGTGTTCTGTGTAAGGTGTGTGTTCTGTGTAAGGTGTGTGTTCTGTGTAAGGTGTGTGTTCTGTATAAGGTGTGTGTTCTGTGTACGGTGTGTGTTCTGTGTAAGGTGTGTGTTCTGTGTAAGGTGTGTGTTCTGTGTAAGGTGTGTGTTCTCTGTAAGGTGTGTGCTCTGTGTAAGGTGTGTGTTCTCTGTACGGTGTGTGTTCTGTGTAAGGTGTGTGTTCTGTGTACGGTGTGTGTTCTGTGTAAGGTGTGTGTTCTCTGTACGGTGTGTGTTCTGTGTAAGGTGTGTGTTCTGTGTAAGGTGTGTGCTCTGTGTAAGGTGTGTGCTCTGTGTAAGGTGTGTGTTCTCTGTACGGTGTGTGTTCTGTGTAAGGTGTGTGTTCTCTGTAAGGTGTGTGTTCTCTGTACGGTGTGTGTTCTGTGTAAGGTGTGTGTTCTCTGTAAGGTGTGTGCTCTGTGTAAGGTGTGTGCTCTGTGTAAGGTGTGTGTTCTGTGTACGGTGTGTGTTCTGTGTAAGGTGTGTGTTCTGTGTAAGGTGTGTGTTCTGTGTAAGGTGTGTGTTCTCTGTAAGGTGTGTGTTCTCTGTACGGTGTGTGTTCTGTGTAAGGTGTGTGTTCTGTGTACGGTGTGTGTTCTGTGTAAGGTGTGTGTTCTGTGTAAGGTGTGTGTTCTGTGTAAGGTGTGTGTTCTGTGTACGGTGTGTGTTCTGTGTAAGGTGTGTGTTCTGTGTAAGGTGTGTGTTCTGTGTACGGTGTGTGTTCTGTGTACGGTGTGTGTTCTGTGTACGGTGTGTGTTCTGTGTAAGGTGTGTGTTCTGTGTAAGGTGTGTGTTCTGTGTAAGGTGTGTGTTCTGTGTACGGTGTGTGTTCTGTGTAAGGTGTGTGTTCTGTGTACGGTGTGTGTTCTGTGTAAGGTGTGTGTTCTGTGTAAGGTGTGTGTTCTGTGTACGGTGTGTGTTCTGTGTAAGGTGTGTGTTCTGTGTAAGGTGTGTGTTCTGTGTAAGGTGTGTGTTCTGTGTACGGTGTGTGTTCTGTGTAAGGTGTGTGTTCTGTGTACGGTGTGTGTTCTGTGTAAGGTGTGTGTTCTGTGTAAGGTGTGTGTTCTGTGTACGGTGTGTGTTCTGTGTAAGGTGTGTGTTCTGTGTACGGTGTGTGTTCTGTGTAAGGTGTGTGTTCTGTGTAAGGTGTGTGTTCTGTGTAAGGTGTGTGTTCTGTGTAAGGTGTGTGTTCTGTGTAAGGTGTGTGTTCTGTGTACGGTGTGTGTTCTCTGTACGGTGTGTGTTCTCTGTACGGTGTGTGTTCTCTGTACGGTGTGTGTTCTGTGTACGGTGTGTGTTCTGTGTACGGTGTGTGTTCTCTGTACGGTGTGTGTTCTCTGTACGGTGTGTGTTCTGTGTACGGTGTGTGTTCTGTGTAAGGTGTGTGTTCTGTGTACGGTGTGTGTTCTGTGTAAGGTGTGTGTTCTGTGTACGGTGTGTGTTCTGTGTAAGGTGTGTGTTCTGTGTAAGGTGTGTGTTCTGTGTAAGGTGTGTGTTCTCTATAAGGTGTGTGTTCTCTGTAAGGTGTGTGTTCTCTGTACGGTGTGTGTTCTGTGTAAGGTGTGTGTTCTCTGTAAGGTGTGTGTTCTCTGTACGGTGTGTGTTCTGTGTAAGGTGTGTGTTCTGTGTAAGGTGTGTGTTCTCTGTAAGGTGTGTGTTCTCTGTACGGTGTGTGTTCTGTGTAAGGTGTGTGTTCTCTGTAAGGTGTGTGTTCTCTGTACGGTGTGTGTTCTGTGTAAGGTGTGTGCTCTGTGTAAGGTGTGTGTTCTCTGTACGGTGTGTGTTCTGTGTACGGTGTGTGTTCTGTGTACGGTGTGTGTTCTGTGTAAGGTGTGTGTTCTGTGTAAGGTGTGTGCTCTGTGTAAGGTGTGTGTTCTCTGTACGGTGTGTGTTCTGTGTACGGTGTGTGTTCTGTGTAAGGTGTGTGCTCTGTGTACGGTGTGTGTTCTGTGTAAGGTGTGTGTTCTCTGTAAGGTGTGTGTTCTGTGTACGGTGTGTGTTCTGTGTAAGGTGTGTGTTCTCTGTACGGTGTGTGTTCTGTGTAAGGTGTGTGTTCTGTGTAAGGTGTGTGCTCTCTGTAAGGTGTGTGTTCTCTGTAAGGTGTGTGTTCTGTGTACGGTGTGTGTTCTGTGTAAGGTGTGTGTTCTCTGTAAGGTGTGTGTTCTGTGTAAGGTGTGTGTTCTCTGTAAGGTGTGTGTTCTCTGTAAGGTGTGTGTTCTGTGTACGGTGTGTGTTCTCTGTAAGGTGTGTGTTCTCTGTAAGGTGTGTGTTCTGTGTAAGGTGTGTGTTCTGTGTAAGGTGTGTGTTCTGTATAAGGTGTGTGTTCTCTGTACGGTGTGTGTTCTGTGTACGGTGTGTGTTCTCTGTAAGGTGTGTGTTCTCTGTAAGGTGTGTGTTCTGTGTACGGTGTGTGTTCTGTGTAAGGTGTGTGTTCTGTGTAAGGTGTGTGTTCTCTGTAAGGTGTGTGTTCTCTGTAAGGTGTGTGTTCTCTGTAAGGTGTGTGTTCTCTGTAAGGTGTGTGTTCTCTGTAAGGTGTGTGTTCTGTATAAGGTGTGTGTTCTCTGTACGGTGTGTGTTCTCTGTAAGGTGTGTGTTCTCTGTACGGTGTGTGTTCTGTGTACGGTGTGTGTTCTGTGTACGGTGTGTGTTCTCTGTAAGGTGTGTGTTCTGTGTAAGGTGTGTGTTCTCTGTAAGGTGTGTGTTCTGTGTAAGGTGTGTGTTCTGTGTAAGGTGTGTGTTCTGTGTACGGTGTGTGTTCTGTGTACGGTGTGTGTTCTGTATAAGGTGTGTGTTCTGTGTAAGGTGTGTGTTCTGTGTAAGGTGTGTGTTCTGTGTACGGTGTGTGTTCTGTGTACGGTGTGTGTTCTGTATAAGGTGTGTGTTCTGTGTAAGGTGTGTGTTCTGTGTACGGTGTGTGTTCTGTGTAAGGTGTGTGTTCTGTGTACGGTGTGTGTTCTGTATAAGGTGTGTGTTCTGTGTAAGGTGTGTGTTCTGTGTAAGGTGTGTGTTCTGTGTACGGTGTGTGTTCTGTGTAAGGTGTGTGTTCTGTGTAAGGTGTGTGTTCTGTGTAAGGTGTGTGTTCTGTGTAAGGTGTGTGTTCTCTGTACGGTGTGTGTTCTGTGTAAGGTGTGTGTTCTGTGTAAGGTGTGTGTTCTGTGTAAGGTGTGTGTTCTGTGTAAGGTGTGTGTTCTGTGTAAGGTGTGTGTTCTGTGTAAGGTGTGTGTTCTCTGTACGGTGTGTGTTCTGTGTAAGGTGTGTGTTCTGTGTAAGGTGTGTGTTCTGTGTAAGGTGTGTGTTCTGTGTAAGGTGTGTGTTCTGTGTACGGTGTGTGTTCTGTGTAAGGTGTGTGTTCTGTGTACGGTGTGTGTTCTCTGTACGGTGTGTGTTCTCTGTACGGTGTGTGTTCTGTGTAAGGTGTGTGTTCTGTGTACGGTGTGTGTTCTGTGTAAGGTGTGTGTTCTGTGTAAGGTGTGTGTTCTGTGTAAGGTGTGTGTTCTGTGTAAGGTGTGTGTTCTCTGTACGGTGTGTGTTCTGTGTAAGGTGTGTGTTCTGTGTAAGGTGTGTGTTCTGTGTAAGGTGTGTGTTCTGTGTAAGGTGTGTGTTCTGTGTACGGTGTGTGTTCTGTGTAAGGTGTGTGTTCTGTGTAAGGTGTGTGTTCTGTGTACGGTGTGTGTTCTGTGTACGGTGTGTGTTCTGTGTACGGTGTGTGTTCTGTGTAAGGTGTGTGTTCTGTGTAAGGTGTGTGTTCTGTGTACGGTGTGTGTTCTGTGTAAGGTGTGTGTTCTGTGTACGGTGTGTGTTCTCTGTACGGTGTGTGTTCTCTGTACGGTGTGTGTTCTGTGTAAGGTGTGTGTTCTGTGTACGGTGTGTGTTCTGTGTAAGGTGTGTGTTCTCTGTAAGGTGTGTGTTCTGTGTAAGGTGTGTGTTCTGTGTACGGTGTGTGTTCTGTGTAAGGTGTGTGTTCTGTGTACGGTGTGTGTTCTCTGTACGGTGTGTGTTCTGTGTAAGGTGTGTGTTCTGTGTAAGGTGTGTGTTCTGTGTAAGGTGTGTGTTCTCTGTACGGTGTGTGTTCTGTGTAAGGTGTGTGTTCTGTGTAAGGTGTGTGTTCTGTGTAAGGTGTGTGTTCTCTGTACGGTGTGTGTTCTGTGTAAGGTGTGTGTTCTGTGTAAGGTGTGTGTTCTGTGTAAGGTGTGTGTTCTCTGTACGGTGTGTGCTCTGTGTACGGTGTGTGTTCTCTGTACGGTGTGTGTTCTGTGTAAGGTGTGTGTTCTGTGTAAGGTGTGTGTTCTGTGTAAGGTGTGTGTTCTCTGTACGGTGTGTGTTCTGTGTAAGGTGTGTGTTCTGTGTAAGGTGTGTGTTCTGTGTAAGGTGTGTGTTCTCTGTACGGTGTGTGTTCTGTGTAAGGTGTGTGTTCTGTGTAAGGTGTGTGTTCTGTGTAAGGTGTGTGTTCTGTGTAAGGTGTGTGTTCTGTGTACGGTGTGTGTTCTGTGTAAGGTGTGTGTTCTGTGTAAGGTGTGTGTTCTGTGTAAGGTGTGTGTTCTCTATAAGGTGTGTGTTCTCTGTAAGGTGTGTGTTCTCTGTACGGTGTGTGTTCTGTGTAAGGTGTGTGTTCTCTGTAAGGTGTGTGTTCTCTGTACGGTGTGTGTTCTGTGTAAGGTGTGTGTTCTGTGTAAGGTGTGTGTTCTCTGTAAGGTGTGTGTTCTCTGTACGGTGTGTGTTCTGTGTAAGGTGTGTGTTCTCTGTAAGGTGTGTGTTCTCTGTACGGTGTGTGCTCTGTGTACGGTGTGTGTTCTGTGTAAGGTGTGTGTTCTGTGTAAGGTGTGTGTTCTGTGTAAGGTGTGTGTTCTGTGTACGGTGTGTGTTCTGTGTAAGGTGTGTGTTCTGTGTACGGTGTGTGTTCTGTGTAAGGTGTGTGTTCTGTGTAAGGTGTGTGTTCTGTGTAAGGTGTGTGTTCTGTGTACGGTGTGTGTTCTGTGTAAGGTGTGTGTTCTGTGTAAGGTGTGTGTTCTGTGTAAGGTGTGTGTTCTCTGTAAGGTGTGTGTTCTGTGTACGGTGTGTGTTCTGTGTAAGGTGTGTGTTCTGTGTAAGGTGTGTGTTCTGTGTAAGGTGTGTGTTCTCTGTAAGGTGTGTGTTCTGTGTACGGTGTGTGTTCTGTGTAAGGTGTGTGTTCTGTGTACGGTGTGTGTTCTGTGTAAGGTGTGTGTTCTGTGTACGGTGTGTGTTCTGTGTAAGGTGTGTGTTCTGTGTACGGTGTGTGTTCTGTATAAGGTGTGTGTTCTCTGTAAGGTGTGTGTTCTCTGTAAGGTGTGTGTTCTGTGTAAGGTGTGTGTTCTCTGTAAGGTGTGTGTTCTCTGTAAGGTGTGTGTTCTGTGTAAGGTGTGTGTTCTGTGTAAGGTGTGTGTTATGTGTACGGTGTGTGTTCTGTGTACGGTGTGTGTTATGTATAAGGTGTGTGTTCTCTGTACGGTGTGTGTTCTGTGTACGGTGTGTGTTATGTATAAGGTGTGTGTTCTCTGTAAGGTGTGTGTTCTGTGTAAGGTGTGTGTTATGTATAAGGTGTGTGTTCTGTGTAAGGTGTGTGTTCTGTGTAAGGTGTGTGTTCTGTGTACGGTGTGTGTTCTGTGTACGGTGTGTGTTCTCTGTAAGGTGTGTGTTCTGTGTAAGGTGTGTGTTCTGTGTAAGGTGTGTGTTCTGTGTACGGTGTGTGTTCTGTGTACGGTGTGTGTTCTCTGTAAGGTGTGTGTTCTGTGTAAGGTGTGTGTTCTGTATAAGGTGTGTGTTCTCTGTACGGTGTGTGTTCTGTGTACGGTGTGTGTTCTCTGTAAGGTGTGTGTTCTGTGTAAGGTGTGTGTTCTGTGTAAGGTGTGTGTTCTGTGTACGGTGTGTGTTCTGTGTACGGTGTGTGTTCTCTGTAAGGTGTGTGTTCTGTGTAAGGTGTGTGTTCTCTGTAAGGTGTGTGTTCTCTGTAAGGTGTGTGTTCTGTGTAAGGTGTGTGTTCTGTGTACGGTGTGTGTTCTCTGTACGGTGTGTGTTCTGTGTACGGTGTGTGTTCTGTGTAAGGTGTGTGTTCTGTGTAAGGTGTGTGTTCTGTGTACGGTGTGTGTTCTGTGTAAGGTGTGTGTTCTGTGTACGTTGTGTGTTCTGTGTAAGGTGTGTGTTCTCTGTAAGGAGTGTGTTCTCTGTACGGTGTGTGTTCTGTGTAAGGTGTGTGTTCTCTGTAAGGTGTGTGTTCTGTGTAAGGTGTGTGTTCTCTGTAAGGTGTGTGTTCTGTGTAAGGTGTGTGTTCTCTGTAAGGTGTGTGTTCTCTGTAAGGTGTGTGTTCTCTGTAAGGTGTGTGTTCTCTGTACGGTGTGTTCTCTGTACGGTGTGTGTTCTCTGTAAGGTGTGTGTTCTCTGTACGGTGTGTGTTCTCTGTAAGGTGTGTGTTCTCTGTAAGGTGTGTGTTCTCTGTACGGTGTGTGTTCTCTGTACGGTGTGTGTTCTCTGTAAGGTGTGTGTTCTCAGCTGTTCTCTGTAGTGTGTTGCTGTAGGAATGTGAACAGGAGGTCAGTGGGACGGAACAGTGCTACAGCGAGGTTAATAAAGTGACGGAGAACCCGATCGATCGGCACGCAAGTGTGAGATTATAATAAGCGTGTGATTAACGAGGCAGAACCATCTGTTTGTTAAATGATTATCAACAGCCAGTTAATTAGCAGGTTCTGCGTCTCGGGTTCCGGCCCGGCCCCGACACTGACCCTGAGTGACATGATGGCATAGCACCGTGAGAACCACAGCCTCTTAATCACGCCATGCTAATGATCTCCCAGTGCGAGAGTGTGTGAGGGGAGTGGGAGTGTGTGTGAGGGGAGTGGGAGTGTGTGTGAGGACTGGGAGTGTGTGAGGGGAGTGGGAGTGTGTGTGAGGGGAGTGGGAGTGTGTGTGAGGGGAGTGGGAGTGTGTGTGAGGGGACTGGGAGTGTGTGTGAGGGGAGTGGGAGTGTGTGTGAGGGGACTGGGAGTGTGTGTGTGTGTGTGTGTGTGTGTTAGGGGACTGGGAGTGTGTGTGAGGGGACTGGGAGTGTGTGTGAGGACTGGGAGTGTGTGTGAAGAGAGTGGTAGTGTGTGTGAGGACAGGGAGTGTGTGTGAGGGGACTGGGAGTTTGTGTGAGGGGACTGGGAGTTTGTGTGAGGGGAGTGGGAGTGTGTGTGGCGACTGGGAGTGTGTGTGAGGGGAGTGGGAGTGTTTATGAGGACTGGGAGTGTGTGTGAGGACTGGGAGTGTGTATGAGTGGAGTGGGAGTGTGTGTGAGGGGACTGGGAGTGTGTGTGAGGGGACTGGGAGTGTGTGTGAGGGGACTGGGAGTGTGTGTGAGGACTGGGAGTGTGTGTGAGGAGAGTGGGAGTGTGTGTGAGGGGACTGGGAGTGTGTGTGGGGACTGGGAGTGTGTGTGAGGGGACTGGGAGTGGGTGTGAGGGGACTGGGAGTGTGTGTGAGGGGAGTGAGGGGAGTGGGAGTGGGTGTGAGGGGACTGGGAGTGTGTGTGAGGGGAGTGGGAGTG
>NC_080738.1:789836-794836 GCF_019097595.1 Hemibagrus wyckioides | reverse complement strand
AGTGTGTGTGTGTGTGTGTTCAGGGAGACAGAGTGTGTGTGTGTGTGTGTGTGTGTGTGTGTTCAGGGAGACAGTGTGTGTGTGTTCAGGGAGACAGTGTGTGTGTGTGTGTTCAGGGAGACAGAGTGTGTGTGTGTGTTCAGGGAGACAGTGTGTGTGTGTTCAGGGAGACAGTGTGTGTGTGTGTGTTCAGGGAGACAGTGTGTGTGTGTGTGTTCAGGGAGACAGAGTGTGTGTGTGTGTGTGTGTGTATTCAGGGAGACAGAGAGTGTGTGCGTGTGTTCAGGGAGACAGAGAGAGTGTGTGTGTGTGTGTGTTCAGGGAGACAGAGAGTGTGTGTTCAGGGAGACAGAGTGTGTGTGTGTGTGTCTGTTCAGGGAGACAGAGAGAGTGTGTGTGTGTGTGTTCAGGGAGACAGAGAGTGTGTGTGTGTGTGTGTGTGTGTGTGTGAGATTAGAGTGTTAATGAATCATGCATGCTGCACTAATTGACTCCATTATTGTGGTTTAATGAACATCTCTGCGCTCGTTTGTCTTCGTTTATTCCTGCGTGTCCGACATCACGCTCCCGTTTCACCGCTAACACGCATCGATTTTCCTCCATTAAAAATGCATTAATAACTTAACGCTCCAGACCTTCACACTCACATTATTCCGCCGGAATTTTAACTTTGAATCCTCCATTAGAGTGGAAGTAAAAAAGTAAAAATAATAAAAGCCGGACCGCTCGGAATTTTACCGCCTGCCTCGTGGGAAGCAAGAGGTTTTCCTCTGCATAAGGAATCTTCTGAAGGGTTGAAATCTGAAATCTGATTGGTTCTCCATGTTATTCCTGATCCTGGATCAGCTAATATGCTAAACCGCTAGAACAGTTTCCAATTCTGTCACAATAAACACTTCCAACTTTCCCAATTCCTTTGGAAAAAGAGTAAGGATTTCTGCTAATTCCTGGGAATCATCAGGGATCCAGCTCTGTTTTATGGAATCATCAGGGATCCTGCTTGGAATCATCGGGGATCCTGCTCTGTTTTACGGGATCATTGGGGATCCTGCTCTGTTTTACGGAATCATAGGGGATCCTGCTCTGTTTTACGGAATCATCGGGGATCCTGCTGTTTTACGGAATCATCGGGGATCCTGCTGTTTTACGGAATCATCGGGGATCCTGCTCTGTTTTACGGAATCATCGGGGATCCTGCTCTGTTTTACGGAATCATTGGGGATCCTGCTTGGAATCATCATGGATCCTGCTCTGTTTTACGGAATCATCGGGGATCCTGCTCTGTTGTATGGAATCATCGGGGATCCTGCTCTGTTTTATAGAATCATCGGGGATCCTGCTCTGTTGTACGGAATCATCTGGGATCCTGCTCTGTTGTATGGAATCATCTGGGATCCTGCTCTGTTGTACGGAATCATCGGGGATCCAGCTCTGTTTTATGGAATCATCGGGGATCCTGCTCGGAATCATCAGGGATCCTGCTCGGAATCATCAGGGATCCTGCTCGGAATCATCAGGGATCCTTCTCTGTTTTATAGATTCATCGGGGATCCTGCTCTGTTTTATGGAATCATCGGGGATCCTGCTCTGTTTTATAGAATCATCGGGGATCCTGCTCTGTTGTACGGAATCATCGGGGATCCTGCTCTGTTGTACGGAATCATCGGGGATCCTGCTCTGTTGTACGGAATCATCGGGGATCCTGCTCTGTTGTACGGAATCATCGAGGATCCTGCTCTGTTGTACGGAATCATCGGGGATCCTGCTCGGAATCATCAGGGATCCTGCTCGGAATCATCAGGGATCCTGCTCGGAATCATCAGGGATCCTTCTCTGTTTTATAGATTCATCGGGGATCCTGCTCTGTTTTATGGAATCATCGGGGATCCTGCTCTGTTTTATGGAATCATCGGGGATCCTGCTCTGTTTTATGGAATCATCGGGGATCCTGCTCTGTTTTACGGAATCATCGGGGATCCTGCTCTGTTTTACAGAATCATCGGGGATCCTGCTCTGTTTCACGGAATCATTGGGGATCCTGCTCGGAATCATCGGGGATCCTGCTCTGTTTTACGGAATCATCGGGGATCCTGCTTGGAATCATTGGGGATCCTGCTCTGTTTTATAGAATCATGGGGGATCCTGCTCTTTTCAGTCAGGACTCCAGCTGATTTTAGGAATTCAGTCGCACTTCTGCACTTGAAGGAATTGTCAGGGAATTTTTCAATGTTGCTTTTTCAGGTTTTCTACAATCCCCAAGAGACCATATGGAGCAAAGAGTGTATGAACACCAGGCTGAAAGAGAATGCTATAAAAAGGAGAGTGAGAACAGAGAGAGAGAGAAAGAAAGAGAGAGAGAGAGAGAGAGAGAGAGAATAATGAATAAAAGAGAACAAAAGAAGAAGACACTGAAATAGAGTAAAAAATATACTGCAGAGGCATATCCACACTTATCACCATCTCCTGAGACATTCAGAGGTCAGAGAGAGAGAGAGAGAGACAGACAGACAGACAGACAGAGAGAGAGAGAGACAGACAGACAGACAGAGAGAGAGAGAGAGAGAGAGAGAGAAACAGAGAGAGAATTGAATTTGAAAAAACCTTTATTTACATCTTCTCAGTGAATATCAATAAATAGAGAAAAATGTCATTTAAAGGATGGGGTTAAAAGGTAAATAAATAAATAAATAAATAAATAAATAAATAAATAATTAAGACAGTGTATGTGCAAATTGCAGTTTTTCGTTGACAACACAACACAGGGCTCCTCTACAACACCAGGTTTCCTCAAACACAGACAGGTTCTTTGTTTTTTTATAGAACACAAAGTCAATCAGAATCCTGGACTTTATGAGTGCTGTAGTGACCATTACAACATTGCGGCAGCCATTTTGTTCAACCTGGTGCTTTCGACTGATGTAAATGCCCATTTTCGCTTGCCCCAGAACAAAGTTTAAAAGCTGGCATCGAGCTTGTCTTTTGCGTGTGTACCTAAAACCAAGAATAAATACTTTTAGTGAAAACTTTTTGTTAAAAACACTAAAAATATTCTGTAAAACGGTAAAGAGAGACTGTAGTCTAGAACATTCTGTAAAAGCATGAAAGATAGTCTCTCTTTGATTACAGAAGGGACACGAGTGGCTGGCCTCGGGACAGAACAGAGATAAAAGCATTGACCGCAACAATACCATGTAAAATTCTCCATTGTAAATCCCCAGTTCTTTTCGGCAATGGTGGCTTATAGAGTGACCTCCACTCTGGACGCTCTTCCTCACTCAAACCGAGGACAGTGCGCCAGGGTGTGTCCACTCTCCCCCTGAGCGACCGCATATTAAAAGCTTTGACACATGCTTTATAAAACGTTTTCCCAGTCACATTAAAAAAGTTCATGTTTGTGATGTTTTCACAGTCCAAAAAGTGACCCGTGCCTTCCTGTCCACGGTCCACAGACAGTGCAAGTTCAGGAAACGGGTCCTCTGAGTCGGGGCTTTCAGTTCCACTAGAGTAGTCCATGAGCATTTCCCTCTCCTCATGCGAGATGACCAGAGTCCACTTTCGCAGCAGCTGGCTCACCACCCTCTTTGACCTCACGCCTAGCCAAGCAGCTACTCCGTCAACATTCTGTAGGTGAGGCCCAGCGACGTCCACCAGGTGTTTGAGGGTGGTGACACCAGACGCGAGGAGAGACTGCGACAGTGAAGAGTCCCCGACGTCCAGCCGTGCCCCGTATACCAGAGGCTCTTGAAGTAGCCAGTGAAGAGAGTCTGTGGCTGTGGTTCTTTGCACCCTAAAAAGTCTCCAGATTCTGAACAAGTTATGATAAAAAGCAGGCAGTCTTGCAGTGTTCAGTCTCTCTGGATTCATTAAAAAGAGTGCCTTGTCCATTCTCATCTGCCCAAAAGATCTTAAAATGGCACTGGACACTTGTTTCCAGCTAAAAAACTTTGAGCCGCATAAAAACTTCTGTAAAAACTGTAAACGAAAGGTTGCAGTTCTGCTCTGTAAATGTATAAGACCTTGCCCACCTTCCTCTTTGGGTAAGTATAAAATGCTGCGTGGCACCCAGTGCAACTTATCCCAAAAAAAGTCCAACAAAATCGACTGGATTTTCATTAAAAGGTCTGTAGGAGGGTCTATACAGGCTATTTTATGCCACAGAGACGATGCTACCAGATTGTTAATAATTAGCGTCCGCCCCCTGTAAGACATTTTAGGCACCAGCCACTTCCACTTTTCTAGGCGACCAGTTACTTTTTCAATGACCCCTTCCCAGTTTCTCTGTGTGAACGAGTCATTACCCAGGTACACGCCTAGATACTTAAAGCCTTCGCTCTTCCAACTTAGGCCTCCGGGGAGTTTAGGTACCTCGCCTACCCACTGGCCGACTAAAACAGCCTCGCTCTTAGACCAGTTTACCTTTGCAGAGGAAACCGCTCCAAAGTCCTTGGACACCCTGTGTAACATGTCTATATCACTCTGACTGTCGACCATTATTACAACGTCATCTGCGTAGGCTGACAGGCGGATAGCGTTCGGGCAGTCCTCTCTGCTCCAGGGGCGCCGTATCATGGCTGACCCTGCGCTCTGACCCCAACCTCCAAGGATGGGATATGCGAAGAAAGAATTTCACTGTGCTGTAATGTATATGTGACAAATAAAGGCTGTTTCATTTCATTTTTTCATTTCATTTCATTTCAGTCAGGGATTAAGTCACCTTTCAGCTTAGCTCTTAGCGTATTCAGAAAGGGTTCAATGGCCAGAGTGTAAAGCATCCCTGAGAGAGAGCAGCCCTGCCTTACCCCCCTACACACCTTAAACAGAGCACATAAGCCACCATTGAGTTTCAGTACACTTTCTGTCACAGTATAGAATTTGTACTTTGGAAATAAAATCTGAGCTAAAACCAAAAGCATTAAGGGTTTTCCAAAGGAAGTTGTGTTCAACGCGATCGAAGGCTTTCTCTTGGTCTATGGAAATGAAACCCATATTCAGCCCAAAAA
>NC_080738.1:774836-777336 GCF_019097595.1 Hemibagrus wyckioides | reverse complement strand
AGTGATTTATTGATGGAGTGACAGATTAATGGATTGATGGAGTGTTGAATTGATGGAGTGATGGATTGCTGAAGTGATGGAGAGATGGATTGATGGAGAGAGGTTGATGGAGTGATGGACTGATGGAGAGATGGAGAGACTGAGTGATGGATTGATGGAGTGATTAAGTGATGGAGTGATGGACTGATAGCGAGACAAATTGATGAATTGAAGGAGAGAGGGACGGAGTGATGGAGAAACAGGTTAAAGGAGTGATGGACTGATGGAGAGACTGAGTGAAGATGTGATGGACTGATGGAGAGACAGATTGACAGAATGATGGAGAAACAGATTAAAGGAGTGATGGACTGATGGACTGATGGAGAGACAGACAGAGAGTGAGTGAAGGAGTGATGGACTGATGGAGAGATGAAGAGACAGATTGATGAATTGAAGGAAAGAGAGACAGAGTGATGGAAAGACAGAATGACAGTGATGAAGTAAGGGATGGTGATTGGTGGAGTGATAGAGGGATGGAGTGATGGATGGAGGTGTAGTAGACAGTAGTCCTGGCAGAGTCATAGAGTGATAGAGTGATAGAGGGATGGATGGAGGTGTAGTAGACAGTAGTCCTAACAGCAGTGATAGAGAGACAGAGTGATAGATGGATGGAGTGATGGGAGGTGTATTAGACAGTAGTCCTGACAGAGTGATGGAGTGATGGGAGGTGTATTAGACAGTAGTCCTGACAGAATGATGGAGTGATGGATGGAGGTGTAGTAGACAGTAGTCCTGACAGAGTGAAAGAGGGACAGGGTGATAGAGTGATGGCGTGATGTATGAAGGTGTAGTAGATGGTAGTCCTGACAGAGTGATGGAGTGATAGATGGATGAATGGAGGTGTAGTAGACAGTAGTCCTGAGAGAGTGATGGAGTGATAGATGGATGGAGTGATGGAGTGATAGAGAGACCGATGGAGTTGTAGTAGACAGTAGTCCTGACAGATTGATGGAGTGATAGAGGGATGGAGGTGTAGTAGACAGTAGTTCTGACAGAGTGATAGAGGGATGGAGTGATGGAGTGATAGAGTGATAGAGCGATAGAGTGGTGGATGGAGGTGTAGTAGACAGTAGTCCTGACAGAGTGATAGAGGGATGGAGTGATGGAGTGATAGAGTGATAGAGCGATAGAGTGGTGGATGGAGGTGTAGTAGACAGTAGTCCTGACAGAGTGATAGAGTGATAAAGTGAAGGAGTGATGGGGGGATGGATGGAGGTGTAGTAGACAGTAGTCTTGACAGATTGATGGAGTGATAGAGGGATAGAGTGTTAGGTGGAGGTGTAGTAGACAGTAGTCCTGACAGCAGTGATGGAGTGATAGAGGGATGGATGGAGGTGTAGTAGACAGTAGTCCTGACAGCAGTGATGGAGTGATAGATGGAGGTGTAGTAGACAGTAATCCTGACAGCAGTGATGGAGTGATAGAGGGATGGATGGAGGTGTAGTAGACAGTAGTCCTGACAGCAGTGATGGAGTGATAGATGGAGGTGTAGTAGACAGTAATCCTGACAGCAGTGATGGAGTGATGGAGTGATAGATGGAGGTGTAGTAGACAGTAGTCCTGACAGCAGTGATGGAGTGATGGAGTGATAGATGGAGGTGTAGTAGACAGTAGTCCTGACAGCAGTGATAGAGGGATGGAGTGATAGATGGATGGAGTGATAGATGGAGGTGTAGTAGACAGTAGTCCTGGCAGCAGTGATGGAGTGATAGAGGGATGGAGTGATAGATGGATGGAGTGATAGATGGAGGTGTAGTAGACAGTAGTCCTGGCAGCAGTGATAGAGGGATGGAGTGATAGATGGATGGAGTGATAGATGGAGGTGTAGTAGACAGTAGTCCTGACAGCAGTGATAGAGGGATGGAGTGATAGATGGATGGAGTGATAGATGGAGGTGTAGTAGACAGTAGTCCTGGCAGCAGTGATGGAGTGATAGAGGGATGGAGTGATAGAGGGATAGATGGATGTGTAGTAGACAGTCGTCCTGACAGCAGTGATGGAGTGATAGATGGATGGAGTGATAAATGGAGGTGTAGTAGACAGTTGTCCTGACAGCAGTGATGGAGTGATAGATGGAGGTGTAGTAGACAGTAGTCCTGACAGCAGTGATGGAGTGATAGATGGATGGAGTGATAGAGGGATGGATGGATGGAGTGATAGATGGAGGTGTAGTAGACAGTAGTCCTGACAGCAGTGATGGAGTGATAGATGGATGGAGTGATAGAGGGATGGAGTGATAGATGGAGGTGTAGTAGACAGTAGTCCTGACAGCAGTGATGGAGTGATAGAGGGATGGAGTGATAGATGGAGGTGTAGTAGACAGTAGTCCTGACAGCAGTGATGGAGTGATAGATGGATGGAGTGATAGATGGATGGAGTGATAGATGGAGGTGTAGTAGACAGTAGTCCTGACAGCAGTGATGGAGTGATAGATGGATGGAGTGATAGATGGATGGAGTGA
>NC_080738.1:762336-767336 GCF_019097595.1 Hemibagrus wyckioides | reverse complement strand
AACATCAGGATAGAGTGCTGGTCATTTTGTAAATCTCACTCCTGACCAATCATCACGGTTCTGTACATTAAGCTCCACCCCTTCCTTCCTGGACTCTGCCCTTACTGACAGTTCAGCTGAACTTCCTGAGTTCCTGTAAAGGTTCCTGAGTTCTGATAAAGTTCCTGGAAGTGTTCCTGAAAAGGTTCCTGAACCTCTGGCAAGTTCCTAAAAGGTCCTTGAATTGATTTTAAACCACTTTAAACTGGTTCCTTCAGTGTGAAGGTCTGATGCTCTGTGTCTTTCTTTCCTTTGATCTCTTCTTCTTTTGTCTTTGATGTTCTCCGTCTCATTCTCTCCTCTCTGAACACATTATTATGGGATGTATGTGATCTTTAAGCACTCACCTTGAGCTGGAACTTTAACCTCAGATCTGGCACTGGCCTCCTCCATGGGTTCAAACCTCAGTCACTTCCTGTTTCCTGAAATGCGGAACCAATAGCGTTGTGTTGTGCTGGTCATGTGACATCACTACTTTTTGTCCTTCGACACATGTGAGATAGTGAAGGCTAGGCTAATTCTTGATCTAATTAATGATTGGATGAACTTGGTTAAGCCCCGCCCCTTTCGACACAGACGGCTGTCATTTTGTCAGCAAAATCGGGACTTTTAAAAGATCCCTATTAAAATGCTTTCAGGGCATAACCAGGGTGGGGTGTGGAAGGGGCGGGGCACCAATGATGCAGAGGCAGTGGGTGGAGTTTCATTTGTATATTCAAGAGTATTAATAGATTCTGGTATTTTTAATGAGGATTTATTGCAGGGCTAGTGATTTAAACTGAAGCCATGTTACTCTCTCTCTCTCTCTCTCCCTGTCTGTCTGTCTGTCTCTCTCTCTCTCTCTCTCATTCCTTTGGGAAGGTTATAGGTGAGGTTCCTGCCAGTATTGATCCATATCACTCACCATCACACACACACACACACACACACAGTCTTTCTTTCTTTCTTTCTTTCTTTCTTTCTTTCTTTCTTTCTTTCTTTCTTTCTTTCTTTCTTTCTTTCTTTCTTTCTTTCTTTCTTTCTTTCTTTCTTTCTTTCTTTCTTTCTTTCTTTCTTTCTCATAAAACTGCAGTTCATCACAGTGATGCAGTGCCAAAAGCTCCTGGTAATGGCACCAAAAATACACACACACACACGCACACACACACACAGTATTACAGCAGCATTTGTTTTCATGTCATATTTTCAATGTAAAAAATTGCCTCTGTCTCCACTTCTCCCCCTAACATCTCTCCTTTTCTCTCGAACTCTACCTCCATCTATTCTCTTTTCTCTCTCTATCACTCCATCTGGTTCATTTGATTTCTTTCTGTTCCTCCCTCCTTGCTTCACATTCTGACTTCTTCTCTCACTCCTTCAATTTACTTTCTCTCTATGCCTCTTATTCTGTTTTTCCCTGCCCTCTCTCTTCACTCAGGCTTTCTTTTTTTCGCTTTAACTCTCTCAGTCGGCTTTTTCCATCTCAGATTCTTTACTTCTCTTGAAATAGACAAAGCTGTGTCCTTCACACACACACACACACACACACATACTGAACTGTGCACTATACAGAGTAGAAGAATAATGATCACTACACACATGGCAGAACAGATGCTGGAATCCGATCATGAGAGACAGAGTTAAAATCAAACACAGGCGTAATCAGATGCAGTCAGAATGGATAAAATATCTGAGTGTAAAGAGGAGTTCCTTCCACTCTCTGTCCTTGAGCTGTCAGTTTCAGTACAGGAGAGAAAAACATCGAAAGATGAGTGTCTGAACGTGTGTGTGTGTGTGAGTGTGTATGTGTGTGAGTGTGTGTGAGTGTATGCGTGTGTGTGTGTGTGTGTGAGTGTGTATGTGTGTGAGTGTATGTGTGTGAGTGTGAGTGTGTGTATGCGTGTATGTGTGTGAGTGTGTATGTGTGTGAGTGTGTATGTGTGTGAGTGTATGCGTGTGTGTGTGTGTGAGTGTGTATGTGTGTGAGTGTGTGTGAGTGTATGCGTGTGTGTGTGTGTGTGTGAGTGTGTATGTGTGTGAGTGTATGTGTGTGAGTGTGAGTGTGTGTATGCGTGTATGTGTGTGAGTGTGTGTGAGTGTATGCGTGTATATGTGTGTGTGTGTGTGTGTGTGTGTATGTGTGTGAGTGTGTGTGTGTGTGTGTGAGTGTGTGTGTGTGTTGAGCACACTTTGCTTCTGATCTTAATTACACCTTTTTTAATCTCTCATGAAATAAACAGTTTTTAACATCAGGATAGAGTGCTGGTCATTTTGTAAATCTCACTCCTGACCAATCATCACGGTTCTGTACATTAAGCTCCACCCCTTCCTTCCTGGACTCTGCCCTTACTGACAGTTCAGCTGAACTTCCTGAGTTCCTGTAAAGGTTCCTGAGTTCTGATAAAGTTCCTGGAAGTGTTCCTGAAAAGGTTCCTGAACCTCTGGCAAGTTCCTAAAAGGTCCTTGAATTGATTTTAAACCACTTTAAACTGGTTCCTTCAGTGTGAAGGTCTGATGCTCTGTGTCTTTCTTTCCTTTGATCTCTTCTTCTTTTGTCTTTGATGTTCTCCGTCTCATTCTCTCCTCTCTGAACACATTATTATGGGATGTATGTGATCTTTAAGCACTCACCTTGAGCTGGAACTTTAACCTCAGATCTGGCACTGGCCTCCTCCATGGGTTCAAACCTCAGTCACTTCCTGTTTCCTGAAATGCGGAACCAATAGCGTTGTGTTGTGCTGGTCATGTGACATCACTACTTTTTGTCCTTCGACACATGTGAGATAGTGAAGGCTAGGCTAATTCTTGATCTAATTAATGATTGGATGAACTTGGTTAAGCCCCGCCCCTTTCGACACAGACGGCTGTCATTTTGTCAGCAAAATCGGGACTTTTAAAAGATCCCTATTAAAATGCTTTCAGGGCATAACCAGGGTGGGGTGTGGAAGGGGCGGGGCACCAATGACGCAGAGGCAGTGGGTGGAGTTTCATTTGTATATTCAAGAGTATTAATAGATTCTGGTATTTTTAATGAGGATTTATTGCAGGGCTAGTGATTTAAACTGAAGCCATGTTACTCTCTCTCTCTCTCTCTCCCTGTCTGTCTGTCTGTCTCTCTCTCTCTCTCTCTCATTCCTTTGGGAAGGTTATAGGTGAGGTTCCTGCCAGTATTGATCCATATCACTCACCATCACACACACACACACACACACACAGTCTTTCTTTCTTTCTTTCTTTCTTTCTTTCTTTCTTTCTTTCTTTCTTTCTTTCTTTCTTTCTTTCTTTCTTTCTTTCTTTCTTTCTTTCTTTCTTTCTTTCTTTCTCATAAAACTGCAGTTCATCACAGTGATGCAGTGCCAAAAGCTCCTGGTAATGGCACCAAAAATACACACACACACACGCACACACACACACAGTATTACAGCAGCATTTGTTTTCATGTCATATTTTCAATGTAAAAAATTGCCTCTGTCTCCACTTCTCCCCCTAACATCTCTCCTTTTCTCTCGAACTCTACCTCCATCTATTCTCTTTTCTCTCTCTATCACTCCATCTGGTTCATTTGATTTCTTTCTGTTCCTCCCTCCTTGCTTCACATTCTGACTTCTTCTCTCACTCCTTCAATTTACTTTCTCTCTATGCCTCTTATTCTGTTTTTCCCTGCCCTCTCTCTTCACTCAGGCTTTCTTTTTTTCGCTTTAACTCTCTCAGTCGGCTTTTTCCATCTCAGATTCTTTACTTCTCTTGAAATAGACAAAGCTGTGTCCTTCACACACACACACACACACACACACATACTGAACTGTGCACTATACAGAGTAGAAGAATAATGATCACTACACACATGGCAGAACAGATGCTGGAATCCGATCATGAGAGACAGAGTTAAAATCAAACACAGGCGTAATCAGATGCAGTCAGAATGGATAAAATATCTGAGTGTAAAGAGGAGTTCCTTCCACTCTCTGTCCTTGAGCTGTCAGTTTCAGTACAGGAGAGAAAAACATCGAAAGATGAGTGTCTGAACGTGTGTGTGTGTGTTATATATATAGAGGATATGTGTGTTCTGTTTGATGTGTTAATCACTGTGATTAACGACACGGGATGGGAACGAGCAACCTGCATCACCAGAACTCACGCTGACGCACAAAATTACACACAAGAGACGACGAGAGAAATAAAGAGAGAAAGAATAACAAGAAAGAAAATGGAGATGGAAAATCAGAGTTAAAGCAAGAGAGAGAGAGAGAGAGAGAGAGAGAGAGGAGTGATCAGTAGGGGGCAGTGTGGCTCTTCCAGTGAATTGCGGTGTGTGTATGTATACATGAATATATATATATATGTGTGTGTGTGTGTGTGTGTGTGTGTGAGAGTGTGAGTGAGTGTGTGAGTGAGTGTGTGAGGGTCTGAGCTCTTTAATTACAGTGAGGCAATAACATCAGGATATAATGAGGCAGCAGGATTTAAACCTGGGCATCTCACTTACACACACACACACACACACACACAGACACACACACACAGACACACACACACACACACACACACACACACAAAGTCCTTGAGCTACTAGTCCTCTACATGCTCTTCTGATATCATTCTTTTATTTCTTGGCCAAGAAATGAGGACAGTGAACTAATTACTTGGACTGAATCCACCATCAAATATACAGCCCTAAAGACTACAGAAACAACTGACTACAGCCATGAAGGCAAGAGAATCAACCAGCTACAGCCCTAAAGACAACAACAACCAGCTATAGCCCTAAAGACAACAACAACCAGCTACAGCCCTAAAGACAACAACCAGCTACAGCCCTAAAGACAACAACAACCAGCTACAGCCCTAAAGACAACAACAACCAGCTACAGCCCTAAAGACAACAACCAGCTACAGCCCTAAAGACAACAACAACCAGCTACAGCCCTAAAGACAACAACCATCTACAGCCTTAAAGACAACAACAACCAGCTACAGCCCTA
>NC_080738.1:727336-732336 GCF_019097595.1 Hemibagrus wyckioides | reverse complement strand
GAATGTGACTAAAGAGATCAGGGGCGGAGTTACATTCACTTCACTAACACCACAGCATCATGTGATATAGCTCTGTAATCTCTACAATCAGCACAGGGGCGTGTTTATAAACCCAACCCAACGCAACACTCATCCCCTCAGCAGTCTCTCTTTATTCTCTCTTCAGCTATAAACACTCATCCCCTCAGCAGTCTCTCTTTATTCTCTCTTCAGCTATAAACACTCATCCCCTCAGCAGAGATACACAGCATAGACACTGAAGACTCCTTCACCACATCACACACACACACACACACTTCTTAATGTGTGTATTATGAGTGTAGCGTGTGCTGTACACGTCCCTGTGAATGAACTGTTACTATAGAAACCAGGGCCTTCATATAAACCTGTGCTACTGTCACAGCTGCTCTTCTACACACTTCCTCAACACTTTTGAGTCAGAACACGGTTCCAGAGCAGCAACATTAAAGTCTCTCTCTCTCTCTCTCTCTCTCTCTCTCTCTCAGGAGTCAAACCATCACCTGCACTTTAACAGATCTGGCATTAAACATGAATTTAACACACTCTCTTCTTTTTTTATGACATTTATGCGATTCCTCTCGGATTAAACACTAATTTCAGTTTTTAAATGTATTTATAATCTTCTAAAGTTCAGCAAATTCACCCAATTACTGCTCCATTCTCATCCTGTAATGAAGACCTGGGAGATTTAGACACTCAGAACCAGTATGTGTGTGTGTGTGTGTGTGTGTGTGTGTGTGTGTGTGTGTGTGTGATTTATTTAAAGGGTAATTCTCACAGTGGGAGCGCACACGCACGCGCACGCACGCACTCCCATCAGACTTCATTAACATGATAGTCTGTACTCAGCTGTAATCCCTGATCGGTTGTGGTTAGTGTGAATTAGTGCTTTACCTTTAGACATTTCTGCCCCATGATAAATTCCTGTGATGTGTAACATGGACACACACCATGTGCCACTTCCTGCTTCATCATCCATCGCCTCAGAAACACACTCTTACCAATTTACATTTCCAATTTTCAGAGTCACCTGTCAGACACCTCATCAGGGTGGAGTCACCTGTCAGACACCTCATCAGGGTGGAGTCACCTGTCAGACACCTCATCAGGGTGGAGTCACCTGTCAGACACCTCATCAGGGTGGAGTCACCTGTCAGACACCTCATCAGGGTGGAGTCACCTGTCAGACACCTCATCAGGGTGGAGTCACCTGTCAGACACCTCATCAGGGTGGAGTCACCTGTCAGACACCACATCAGGGTGGAGTCACCTGTCAGACACCTCATCAGGGTGGAGTCACCTGTCAGACACCACATCAGGGGGGAGTCACCTGTCAGACACCACATCAGGGGGGAGTCACCTGTCAGACACCACATCAGGGCGGAGTCACCTGTCAGACACCTCATCAGGGCGGAGTCACCTGTCAGACACCACATCAGGGCGGAGTCACCTGTCAGACACCTCATCAGGGCGGAGTCACCTGTCAGACACCTCATCAGGGCGGAGTCACCTGTCAGACACCACATCAGGGCGGAGTCACCTCTCAGACACCTCATCAGGGCGGAGTCACGTGTCAGACACCTCATCAGGGCGGAGTCACCTGTCAGACACCTCATCAGGGCGGAGTCACCTGTCAGACTCCTCATCAGGGCGGAGTCACCTGTCAGACACCTCATCAGGGCGGAGTCACCTGTCAGACACCACGTCAGGCCGGGGTCACCTGTCAGTCAGCTCGTCAGGGCGGAGTCACCTGTCAGACACCACATCAGGGCGGAGTCACCTGTCAGACACCTCACCAGGGCGGAGTCACCTGTCAGACACCTCACCAGGGCGGAGTCACCTGTCAGACACCTCACCAGGGCAGAGTCACCTGTCAGACACCATATCAGGGGGGAGTCACCTGTCAGACACCTCACCAGGGCGGAGTCACCTGTCAGACACCATATCAGGGGGGAGTCACCTGACAGTCACCTCATCAGGGCAGAGTCACCTGTCAGACACCATATCAGGGGGGAGTCACCTGTCAGACACCTCACCAGGGCGGAGTCACCTGTCAGACACCATATCAGGGGGGAGTCACCTGTCAGACACCTCACCAGGGCAGAGTCACCTGTCAGACACCATATCAGGGGGGAGTCACCTGTCAGACACCTCATCAGGGCAGAGTCACCTGTCAGACACCATATCAGGGCGGAGTCACCTGACAGTCACCTCATCAGGGCAGAGTCACCTGTCAGACACCATATCAGGGGGGAGTCACCTGACAGTCACCTCATCAGGGCAGAGTCACCTGTCAGACACCTCACCAGGGCGGAGTCACCTGACAGTCACCTCATCAGGGCAGAGTCAACTGTCAGACACCTCACCAGGGTGGAGTCAACTGTCAGTCACCTTATCAGGGCAGAGTCACCTGTCAGACACCTCACCAGGGTGGAGTCAACTGTCAGTCACCTTATCAGGGCAGAGTCACCTGTCAGTCATCAGGCAAACAGACAGACAGGCAGGCATACAGGCAGACAGGCAGGCAGACAGACAGACAGACAGGCAGGCAGGCAGACATGCAGGCATACAGACAGACAGACAGGCAGGCAGGCAGACAGGCAGGCAAACAGACAGGCAGACAGACAGACAGGCAGGCAGACAGACAGACAGACAGGCAGGCAGGCAGGCAGACAGATGAACTTTAGTAAGTTTTACAGTTTCAGTCTATACTGCTAAAGTGCAGTCACTCTATAGATTCCTCGGAGATGTACACAGTTAATCCCAGTGTTGATGTGACAGGAAATGACATCACCACACACTAGACACCCATTAACCTAACTGGTGGGAATGAGACGGTGGAATGGGAGACATGAGGAACAGATAATAATAGAAATGGCCTCTGTGTGAAGATGTAAGCTGAGTGACAGATTCTGCCTGGGTCATGGTGAGTCCACACAGCATCTCCACAGCAGTGTGTGTGTGTGTGTGTGTGCGTGCGTGCGTGTGTGTGTGTGTGTGTAAAACACAGCGAGTGGATGAGTGTGATTATTGCAATGTATTCTGACGCTAATTAGTCTAAAACTGTCCTGTAGTGTGCAGAGAGCATTGTGTGGGTGCTACACAGACGAGCGAGGGAACATATAGAGAGTTCAGGGAGAAATAACTCTTACTGAAAGAGAGAGAGAGAGAGAGAGAGAGAGAGAGAGACAAAGAGAGAGAAACAGACAGACAGACAGGCAGACAGACAGAGAAGCAGGCAGGAAGAAAGACAGAGAAGCAGACAGACAGACAAAGAAGCACACAGACAGACAGATAGACAGACACACAGAGAAGCAGACAGACAGACAAACAGAGAAGGAGATAAATAGACAGAAAGACAGAGAAGCAGACAGGCAGACAGACAGTCTGGGACAGTTATTTCAGAGCGTATCTAGTATATACATAACACAGTGACGTTTGCCTACTCTGAAAGCTAGTTCAGCTAATCTGCTAATGACCAGTTTAACACTAGCATGCTATAATAATCCGTATATTTAGACCTGTTTAGCACCAATCTACTGTGAACTATCCATGTTTAGCTTACGGTTCTCAGTGCTGTAATGAATGCTAAGTGTTCTGACGCGAGCTCAGTCTTTTCTCCGTAATTTCCTGAACTCATCTGAGGTAAATGTTGCTGTTCTGCACGGACTGGCCGCGCTCCCACTCTCACTATGCTAGCTGAATCGTTAGCCTCCTTTATTGCAGCATAAGTCTACAGCAATTCCTTCATCCAATCTGTCTGCACTTCAGTCAGTCAAATATTAGGCTATGCTGATAGCTATTAGCACAAACATCAGGTTAGCATGGTCATTACACATAGCAATATAACAGGACTAGCATGCTAATAAGGAGCCATTCGTTTCACCAGCGCTAAGCCTCCTGATGGATTTAGTTTCAGGTCACACACACGACTCACACACTCGCTGCCTAATTGCCTCCTCTGCTGGCACACACGGCTAGCCGTTAGCGCAAGTGTCTGGCAAAGAGTCACTGGCCAGCAGAGACTCTCCATGGCTTTATTAATTTAGCAACTGCCAGTCTCTCACAGATGCTAAATTAATAGCAAAGAGGCTCTGAGCTTGCTCACATCACCAGTCAAGCAGCCTGAGGCCCTCACAGCTGCTAATGCTAATGCTAACACACTAACCATGCACAGAGAGACAGTCTAATGCACAAAAAGAGGAGAGAGACATTCAGATAGATAGATGTGAAGAAGATCAGGGGGAAAGAGGGATAAAAAGAACAAAGGAAAGGGAGGATGAGAAAAAAGTATGCAGTAATGCTGTAAGGGAGAGGAGAGAAAGTGATAGGAAGAAGAGACAGACAGATAGACTGAAGCACACAGACAGACAGAGAGACAGACAGACAGAAAGACAGGAGGATGGACAGACTCCAAGATAGGCAGACTAGTAGTCAAAAAGAGAGACAGATACAAAGAAAGATAGAGAGACAGCTATAGAGACAGACAGAAAGACAGATATTGAGACAGGCAGAAAGACAGAGAGACAGATTGAGAGAGACAGACAGAGAGACAGATAGAGAGACAGACAGAGAGACAGACAAAGACACAGAGAGACAGATAGAGAGATAGGCAAAGAGACTGACAGAGACATACAGAGACAAACAGAGAGACAGACAGAAAGAGATGGAAAGAGATGGATGGAGAGACAGAAATTTGAGACAGAGAGACAGACAGGTGTTGATATATTACAGGATTTTATACATGATCAGGAAGCAGCATAAAATTTACAGGACCGGAGGAGACTGTGCTCTCCCTCTCTCTCTCTCTCTCTCTCTCTGTCCCTCTTACTCTCTCTTTCATTCCTTTTTCATCATCCCTTGTTCAGGGTTTGGCTGTGCTTCTTATCAACATATGAAAATAAACCCAGTCTGCTGTTTGGCATTTCAGCCTCACTCCCACCGGCCTGACGGACCGAGACAATGGAACTGAGAGAGAG
>NC_080738.1:712336-714836 GCF_019097595.1 Hemibagrus wyckioides | reverse complement strand
CTTACAGCTCTGTTCTTTATCTCTCTCCTCACACACTCTCCTCACACACTCTCCTCACACACTCTCCTCACACACTCTCCTCTCTCCTCACACACTCTCCTCACACACTCTCCTCACACACTCTCCTCACACACTCTCCTCTCTCCTCACACACTCTCCTCACACACTCTCCTCACACACTCTCCTCTGTCCTCACACACTCTCTCACACACTCTCTCACACACTCTCCTCACACACTCTCCTCCCACACTCTCCTCACACACCCTCCTCTCTCCTCACACACTCTCCTCACACACTCTCCTCACACACTCTCCTCTCTCCTCACACACTCTCCTCACACACTCTCCTCTCTCCTCACACACTCTCCTCACACACTCTCCTCTCTCCTCACACACTCTCCTCACACACTCTCCTCTCTCCTCACACACTCTCCTCACACACTCTCCTCACACACTCTCCTCACACACTCTCCTCTCTCCTCACACACTCTCCTCACACACTCTCCTCACACACTCTCCTCACACACTCTCCTCACACACTCTCCTCTCTCCTCACACACTCTCCTCACACACTCTCCTCACACACTCTCCTCACACGCTCTCCTCTCTCCTCACACACTCTCCTCACACACTCTCCTCACACACTCTCCTCACACACTCCCAACTCTCCTCACACACTCTCCTCACACACTCCCCTCTCTCCTCACACACTCTCCTCACACACTCTCCACTCTCCTCACACACTCTCCTCACACACTCTCCTCTCTCCTCACACACTCTCCTCTCTCCTCACACACTCTCCTCACACACTCTCCTCTCTCCTCACACACTCTCCTCATACACTCTCCTCACACACTCTCCTCTCTCCTCACACACTCTCCTCACACACTCTCCTCTCTCCTCACACACTCTCCTCACACACTCTCCTCACACACTCTCCTCACACACTCTCCTCACACACTCTCCTCACACACTCCCCTCTCTCCTCACACATCTCCTCACACATTCTCCATCTCCTCACACACTCTCCCTCACACACTCTCCTCTCTCCTTACACACTCTCCTCACACACTCTCCTCTCTCCTCACACACTCTCCTCATACACTCTCCTCTCTCCTCACACACTCTCCTCACATACTCTCCTCACACACTCCCCTCTCTCCTCACACACTCTCCTCACACACTCTCCTCACACACTCTCCTCACACACTCCCAACTCTCCTCACACACTCTCCTCACACACTCCCCTCTCTCCTCACACACTCTCCTCACACACTCCCAACTCTCCTCACACACTCTCCTCACACACTCTCCTCACACACTCTCCTCACACACTCTCCTCACACACTCTCCTCACACTCTCCCCACTCTCCTCACACACTCTCCTCACACACTCCCAACTCTCCTCACACACTCTCCTCACACACTCTCCTCACACACTCTCCTCACACACTCCCCTCTCTCCTCACACACTCTCCTCACACACTCCGCATTCTCCTCACACACTCTCCTCACACACTCTCCTCACACACTCTCCTCACACACTCCCCTCTCTCCTCACACACTCTCCTCACACACTCTCCTCACACACTCTCCTCACACACTCCCCACTCTCCTCACACACTCTCCTCACACACTCCCCTCTCTCCTCACACACTCTCCTCACACACTCTCCTCACACACTCTCCTCTCTCCTCACACACTCTCCTCACACACTCTCCTCTCTCCTCACACACTCCCCTCACACACTCCCCTCACACACTCTCCTCACACACTCTCCTCACACACTCCCCTCTCTCCTCACACACTCTCCTCACACACTCCCCTCACACACTCCCCTCACACACTCTCCTCACACACTCTCCTCTCTCCTCACACACTCCCCTCACACACCCTCCTCTCTCCTCACACACTCTCCTCACACACTCTCCTCTCTCCTCACACACTCCCCACACACACTCCCCTCACACACTCTCCTCACACACTCTCCTCACACACTCCCCTCTCTCCTCACACACTCTCCTCACACACTCCCCTCACACACTCCCCTCACACACTCTCCTCACACACTCTCCTCTCTCCTCACACACTCTCCTCTCTCCTCACACACTCTCCTCACACACTCTCCTCTCTCCTCACACACTCTCCTCTCTCCTCACACACTCCCCTCACACACTCTCCTCACACACTCCCCTCACACACTCTCCTCTCTCCTCACACACTTCCCTCTCTCCTCACACACTCTCCCCACACACTCCCCACTCTCCTCACACACTCTCCTCTCTCCTCACACACTCTCCTCACACACTCTCCTCACACACTCCCAACTCTCCTCACACACTCTCCTCACACACTCCCCTCTCTCCTCACACACTCTCCTCACACCCTCTCCTCCCACACTCCCCCCCCCCCTCACACACTCTCCCCACACACCCTCCTCTCTCCTCACACACTCCCCTCACACACTCTCCTCACACACTCTCCTCTCTCCTCACACACTC
>NC_080738.1:699836-704836 GCF_019097595.1 Hemibagrus wyckioides | reverse complement strand
TTGGTATAAAGGGGTGTGGTGTAAAGGGGTGTGGTGTAAAAGGGTTTGGTATAAAGGGGTGTGGTGTAAAGGGGTGTGGTGTAAAGGGGTTTGGTGTAAAGGGGTGTGGTGTAAAGGGGTTTGGTATAAAGGGGTGTGGTGTAAAGGGGTGTGGTGTAAAGGGGTGTGGTGTAAAGAGCATGTTTTTACTGTTGATCATTCCAATCTGCTGCCCTGTGTCACAGAGTACAACATGTACACACTCTTCTGTTTCTCTTTCTCTCTCTCTCTCTCTCTCTCTCTCTGTTTAAACAGAATCAGGGGATCTCTTATCTGAGCCCACTGAAATTCGCCAGCAGACAGTAAGCTTCTACTCGAAGCTGTACAGCAGTGAGTGGTCAGGGGCACAAGCGGTGGAGGGCAGCTTCCTCATGGACCTGCCAAAGCTCTCTGAGCAAGCGGCGAGAGAGCTAGACAGGGAGCTGACACTGGAGGAGGTTCATGAGGCTCTCCAGGGGATGGAGAATGGACGGGCGTCAGGTATAGACGGTCTCCCTGTCGAGTTCTACAAGGCATTCTGGGCCGTCATAGGGCAGGACGTGCTGGATGTCCTACGGGACAGCGTACGGAGAGGTGAACTCCCATTGAGCTGCAGGAGGGCCGTCCTGACCCTGCTACCGAAGAAGGGAGACCTGACCCACCTGAAAAACTGGCGCCCGGTCTCACTACTGTGCACTGACTGCAAGCTGCTCTCAAAAGCATTAGCCTCGAGACTGACTAAGGTAATGGAGCAGCTCATTCACCAGGACCAGACGTACTGTGTGCCTGATACGTCCATATTCGATAATGTGTATCTAATTCGTGACATTTTGGACGTCTCCAGGCTATTGGGCTTAAAGACTGGTCTGATTTCTCTAGATCAGGAAAAGGCTTTTGACCGGGTTGAACATGAATATTTGTGGAAGGTGCTGGAAGCCTTTGGGTTCAGTCCAGGTTTTATAGCCATGATCAAGGTGTTGTACAGTGACATTGAGAGTGTACTGAAGGTTAACGGTGGTTTATGTGCTCCTTTTAGAGTGTACAGAGGGATCAGGCAGGGCTGTTCCCTCTCTGGAATGTTGTACTCTCTAGCTATTGAACCTCTTTTAAATAAGTTAAGAAGTAATCTCTCTGGTTTTAATATTCCACATGCTAATGCCTCAATATGTTTATCAGCTTATGCAGATGATCTGGTAGTGATGATAAACACACAAAATGATGTCAATGTTTTAACTGATATTTTAAATGACTTTCAAATTTTATCCTCCGCCAAGGTTAACTGGTCTAAAAGTGAAGCCATTTTAGTTGGGGAGTAGGAAGGTGGGCAACCGTCACTACCAGGAGGCTTAGCGTGGAAAAGAGGTGGTTTTAAATACTTGGGTGTCTACCTGGGGAACAATGAGTTTTTAAGTAAAAACTGGGAAGGTTCTGTAGAGCACGTGAAGGGCAGACTGAGCAGGTGGAAGCGGCTGGTTCCAAAGATGTCCTACAGGGGGAGAACGCTGGTCATCAACAACCTCACCGCATCGTCCCTCTGGCACAAGCTGGCATGCGTGGATCCGCCGCCGAACCTGCTGGCAAACATCCAGGCCCTGCTGGTGGACTTCTTCTGGGACGGTCTACACTGGATTCCACAGAGTGTGCTTCATCTGCCGAAGGAGGAAGGAGGACAGGGGCTGGTCCAGCTGTCCAGCAGAGCCGCAGCCTTCCGCCTCCAGTTCATCCAGAGACTCCTCACTGGACCCGGAGACTTAGTATGGAGAGCAGCAGCCAGTGGACTACTACGCACAGTTCAAGGACTGGGGCTGGACAGAGCGTTGTTTTTAATGGACACAAAAATGCTGGACATTTCTGGACTACCAGCCTTTTACCGTGGATTTTTTAAAATTTGGAACTGTTTTAAGAAATAAAACAAGGGCTGTAGAACGCTACACTGGCTGCTGGAGGAACCTCTGGTGTACAGCGGGAGACTGGACATCTCCAGTGTGACCGTCCCTGCACTGTCCAGAACTCTCATCTCCTCAGGGATTATAACGCTCTGGGAGCTTGTGAACATCGCGGGGTCGGACTTGTCGAGGGCAGAGGACCTGGCAGCGCGTATGGGACTGCGGTCCCTGCGTGTTGTCAATCAGCTCCTACACCGCTGGAAATCTGCATTGACATCAGAGGAGCATGTTCAGCTAATGGACTATCATCATACAGAGACTGGTCCTGCAGAGGACTGGTCCTGCAGAGGACGAACCCTTTCCCCAGCTGAACATCACTCCTGACCTCGACGGGTGTGCAGGCCCCCTCCTGGAGTGCCGGGGTGAAGGGGAGATGGACTTTGGGTCAGTGTCGGGGAAGCTGCTCTACAGAGCGTGTGTAAAGGTTTTAAATAAGAAGAAGCTGAGTGGGAGGGTGGACACCCCATGGAGAAGTGTACATGGTTTTACTGATGATTTTAAACCAGAGTGGACGCACTGTATAAACCACCGTTAACTAAAAAAGCTGCTGACCTCCAGTGGAGGATTTTACACTGTATTATCTCTGTGAACTCTTTTATTTCTGTTTTAAATCCTGATATTGCACATGATTGTCCATTTTGTTCACAGAGAGAAACAGTTTTTCGTGCTTTTATTCACTGCTCCAGATTACAGTCACTGTTTGTGTTTTTACGGAGCATTTTAAAGTCTTTTAATGTTGTTTTTACTTTTCAGTGTTTTATTTTTGGTTTTAAGTTTGTCAGAAAACACCGGTTCAGGTGCCAACTGATTAATTTTATATTTGGTCAGGCCAAAATGGTGATATACCTGAGCCGGAAAAACCAAATTGCACAAAGCACTGACTGTGACGCCATAAAAATTCTGAAAAGGCTGATCAAATCGAGAATTTCAATTGATTTTAATTTTTATAAAAGTATGAATGACTTGGATGTTTAAATGTGTGGTGTTGTGATAATGTGTTGTGTTCTGTTGCAGAAAGGAAACTTAACTTTGCAGCAGAACTAAACTAATCACTCATATTTAAAATAATTTATTGACATTTATTTTAATACGTATTTATTTATTTACTTATTTATTAAGTCACTGTGACTTTTATATGTGACTTGTGTAAATAAAGATGCGTAAAAAGTCAAAAAAAGTCTCTCTCTCTAAATACACACATTCTACTCTCTCTCTCTCTCTCTCTCTCTCTAAATACACACATTCTACTCTCTCTCTCTCTCTCTCTCTCTCTCTAAATACACACATTCTACTCTCTCTCTCTCTCTAAATACACATTTTCTCTCTCTCTCTAAATACACACATTCTACTCTCTCTCTCTCTCTCTCTCTCTCTCTAAACATTTTCTCTCTCTCTGTCTCTAAATACACACATTCTCTCTCTCTCTCTCTCTCTCTCTCTCTCTCTCTCTCTAAATACACACTTTCTCTCTCTCTCTCTCTCTCTCTATCTAAACACACACATTCTACTCTCTCTCTCTCTCTCTCTCTCTAAATACACACATTCTACTCTCTCTCTCTCTCTCTCTCTCTCTCTAAGTACACACATCACTTTCATTTCTTTTTCTTTTTTCTCTTCTGTCTGTCATTTCTGATCAAAAATCTTTCTTTCTTCCTCTCCACATCCATCATATTATCATCTATCCATCATTTTTCCTCTCTCTGTTTATACTCCATCTCCACCCTTCTCTTTTTACATCATCTATCCACTTTTCACTTTTCCCTCCATGTCTTTTTGTATATATATATATATATATATTTGAATACAGTATATCTTCTTTCTTTCTTTCTTTCTTTCTTTCTTTCTTTCTTTCCCTCGATCACCACCTAATGTATTTCTTTCAGCCTACACCTCTTACTACTCTCTCCACTTCGCTCCATCTTTCTTTTTCCTTCTCCATCCATCTCTCTCCATCCGTCTCAATTTATTCCTCTCTCTTTAACCCCCTCTCCCATCTCAGAGCTCAGTACACTCCTTCATAAATCATATCCACAGTTTACAATATCCAATTTTAACTGCATGGTTCCCTTGATGCCCATAACACACACACACACACACTTTTCCCAACCAGAACCAGAAATTCTTCTGAGTGTGTATGGAGACGAATTTTTTCAGAGAAGAGAGCGCGATGGTGTGTATCCATCTGCAAACATAACCATTTATATAATTAACACACACACATACACACACACACACACACACACACCTGTTATAGTGAAGATAATAAACACTGAATAAATGGGCGGGCCTCTAAAGGGGGTTTTAGGTTTAATGTAACTATAGAGTGGGGAGGGGTTAGGATGATGTCATGCTTAGAGAGGGGTTTAGATGATGATGTCATGTTTAGGAAGAGGGTTAGATGATGATGTCATGCTTAGAGAGGGGTTTAGATGATGTCATGTTTAGGAAGAGGGTTAGATGATGATGTCATGTTCAGGGAGAGGGTTAGATGATGATGTCATGTTCAGGGAGAGGGTTAGATGATGATGTCATGTTTAGGGAGAGGGTTAGATGATGATGTCATGTTTAGGGAGAGGGTTAGATGATGATGTCATGCTTAGAGAGGGGTTTAGATGATGATGTCATGTTTAGGAAGAGGGTTAGATGATGATGTCATGTTTAGGGAGAGGGTTAGATGATGATGTCATGCTTAGAGAGGGGTTTAGATGATGATGTCATGTTTAGGAAGAGGGTTAGATGATGATGTCATGTTTAGGGAGAGGGTTAGATGATGATGTCATGCTTAGAGAGGGGTTTAGATGATGATGTCATGATTAGGGAGAGGGTTAGATGATGATGTCATGATTAGGGAGAGGGTTAGATGATGATGTCATGATTAGGGAGAGGGTTAGATGATGATGTCATGATTAGGGAGAGGGTTAGATGATGATGTCATGATTAGGGAGAGGGTTAGATGATGATGTCATGTTTAGGGAGAGGGTTAGATGATGATGTCATGTTTAGGGAGAGGGTTAGATGATGATGTCATGATTAGGG
>NC_080738.1:674836-694836 GCF_019097595.1 Hemibagrus wyckioides | reverse complement strand
AGGGGTAAGGATTAAAGGTTAGTGTTAGGGGTTAGTGGGTAAGGATTAAATGTTAATGTTAGGGATTAGGGGATAAGGATTAGGGGTTAGTGTTAGGGATTAGGGGATAAGGATTAGAGGTTAGTGTTAGGGGTTAGAGGGTAAGGATTAGGGGTTAGTGTTAGGGGTTAGGGGGTAAGGATTAGGGGTTAGTGAGGGTAAGGATTAGGGGTTAGTGTTAGGGGTTAGAGGGTAAGGATTAGGGGTTAGTGTTAGGGGTTAGGGGGTAAGGATTAGGGGTTAGTGTTAGGGGTTAGGGGGTAAGGATTAGAGGGTAAGGATTAGGGGTTAGTGTTAGGGGTTAGGGGGTAAGGATTAGGGGTTAGTGTTAGGGGTTAGGGGGTAAGGATTAGGGGTTAGTGTTAGGGGTTAGAGGGTAAGGATTAGGGGTTAGTGTTATGGGTTGTGGGTAAGGATTATTCAAATTCAAATTCACATACATAATGGTACACAGTATGATATGCAGTGAAATGCTTACACGACTGTTTGCTTAACCCTTGAAACGGAAATGTAGAAATGTAAAATGTAAACAACTGTATTATACAGAACTATATAAAGTGTATAGTGTGCAATAATGTGCAGTGTGCAGACAGCAGCAGTAGGGGGGTCATGGAGTGAAATGAGGTAATGAGATGATGAAGCAGTGGTATTGTCTATCTTTAAAGTGCAGATGTGCACAAGTCCTCTGTAATGTGCAAAAGTACGGTATGGTTTGGTGTTTTCCAACACGTGTGTAGGAAGCATAGCAAGTCCAATCAGTTGAGTTCTATGTGAGGTTCTGATTGAGAGACCGTATAGCCTGTGAGAAGAAGCTTCTCCTCAGTCTCTGTGTATTGACCTTCAGGGAGCGGAAGCGCTTCCTTGACCTCAACAGGGAGAAAAGTCCATTGTTGGGGTGACTGAGCTCCTTCACGATCTTCCTGGGCTTGGTCCAGCACTGCTTGTTGTAGATTGAGTGCAGGTCAGGGATCTTGGTACGGATGATATGCTCAGCTGATTGCACCACCCTCTGAAGAGCTCGTCTGTCCTGCATGGTACTGTTCCCAAACCAGGAGTGCAGGAGTAGAAGTTCCCAAGCACCTTAGCGGGCAGTCTAAAGTCTCTCAAGAGTCTGAGGTAGAAGAGATGCTGTCTGGCCTTCTTCACCATGGTGTTGATGTGACAGGACCATGACAGGTCCTGCGTGATGTGAACACCGAGGTATCTGAAGCTGTCCACTCTCTCCACTGGGCTCTCGTTGATCACAGGCATCTGGTAGTTCCTCTCCTGCTTTTTGCTGAAGTCCACTATCAGCTCCTTAGTCTTGCTGATGTTAAGGTGGAGGTTGTTCCTCTGGCACCAGTTCTCCAGAGTCTTAATCTCCTCCAGGTAGGTCGTCTCATTGATGTCGGAGATCAATCTGACCACTATGGTGTCGTCAGCAAACTTGATGATGTTGGTGGAGTTGGTAGTGGCCATGCAGTCATATGTGTACAAAGAGTACAGCAGGGGGCACAGAACACAACCCTGGGGGGCTCCAGTGCTGAGGGTCAGGGAGACATGTCTGCCCATCCTTACTTCCTGTGGTCTACCAGTTAGGAAATTGGAGATCCACTGACAAAGAGATGGACTGAGTCCCAGGTGCTCCAGCTTGGTGGTGAGTGTGGAGGGGATTATAGTGTTAAACGCTGAACTGAAGTCAACAAACAGCATTCTAACATAATTCCCCTTTCTAGTGTCCAGGTGAGTGAGTGATGTGTGAAGGAGGTGGGAAATGGCTTCATCGGTGGAGCGGTTCGGGCGGTAGGCGAACTGTAATGGATCCAGTGTGTCTGGTAGTGAAGCGATGATGAAGTCTCTGACCAGCTGTTCAAAGCACTTCATCACTACTGAGGTCAGGACTACAGGGCGATAGTCATTGAGGGAAACAGGATGGGGTTTCTTTGGGACAGGAACAATAATGGATTCTTTAAAGCATGTGGGGATTGCCAACTGCGTTAATGAGAGGTTCAATATATCTGTGAACACAGGTGCTAGGTGGTCAGTGCAGGCTCTGAGGATTCGACCTGAGATTCCGTCTGGTCCTGCTGCTTTCCTGGTGTTTATTCTAAAGCTGTAGCCTTAGCTTTAGCATTAGCATCATTAGATGCAGCCTCGAAGCGAGTGTAGAAGGTGTTCAGCTCGTCTGCCAGAGACACTTCCTCATTCATCATACCGGATGTCGGTGCTTTATAGTTCGTTATTGTCCTTAGTCCCTGCCACAGGCTCCTAGAGTCACTCTGTTAGAACTGTGACTCTAGTTTTCTCCCATAGCGCTGCTTCACCTCCTTCACCGCTCTCCGCACGTTGTATGACGCAGCCTTGTATGAGTCCATGTCACCCGATGCAAGTCCCGCATTGTAGGCAGCGGTGCAGGATCTCAGAGCGTCACGGATGGTCTTATCCACCCATGGCTTCTGATTGGGAAACATTCTGATGGTCATTTTCTGCACAGTATCATCTGCTAGTTTCCCGATGAATCCCGCAACTACTTCCGTAAACACATTGATGTCATCAGAGCTGCGCCAGAACATGTCCCAGTCTGCGTCATCCAGAGCGTCCTGTAGAGCAGCCACCGATTAGTCCGTCCAGCGTGCGACTTCCCTCTGAGCTGGAACTTCCTGCTTGAGCCTTTGTTTATATTTTAGCATGAGAAAGATGGCGGTGTGGTTGGATTTCCCAAATGGAGGGTGATATTGTGCCTTGTAGCCTTCTTTAACTGTTGTGTAGCAGTGGTCCAGTGTCCTTTCACTCCTGGTGGGGCAGCTGATGTGCTGATAAAAGTTTGGCGCTGTGCGTTTGAGGTTGTTAGGTGTTGGGGTAAAGATTAGGGATTAGTGTAAGGGGGTAAGGATTAGAGGTTAGTGTTAGGGGTTAGTGTTGGTGTTAATGTTGGTGTTAGGGGTTAGTGTTGGTGTTAATGTTGGTGTTAGGGGTTAGTGTTAGGGGTTAGTGTTGGTGTTAGTGTTGGTGTTTGGGGTTAGTGTTGGTGTTAGGGGTTAGTGTTGGTGTTAGTGTTGGTGTTAGGGGTTAGTGTTGCTGTTAGTGTTGGTGTTAGTGTTGGTGTTAGTGTTGGTGTTAGTGTTGGTGTTTGGGGTTAGTGTTGGTGTTAGGGATTAGTGTTGGTGTTAGTGTTGGTGTTAGGGGTTAGTGTTGGTGTTAGTGTTAGGGGTTGGTGTTAGAGGTTAGTGTTGGTGTTAGGGGTTAGTGTTAGGGGTTAGTGTTGCTGTTAGGGGTTAGTGTTAGGGGTTAGTGTTGGTGTTAGTGTTGGTGTTAGGCGTCAGTGTTGGTGTTAGTGTTGGTGTTATTGTTGGTGTTAGGCGTCAGTGTTGGTGTTAGTGTTAGGGCTTAGTGTTGGTGTTAGGCGTCAGTGTTGGTGTTAGTGTTGGTGTTATTGTTGGTGTTAGGGGTTAGTGTTGGTGTAAGAGGTTAGTTTGGTGTTAGGGGTTAGTGTTAAGGGTTAGTGTTGGTGTTAGGGGTTAGTGTTAGGGGTTAGTGTTGGTGTTAGGGGTTAGTGTTGGTGTTAGGGGTTAGTGTTAGGGGTTAGTGTTGGTGTTATTGTTGGTGTTAGGCGTCAGTGTTGGTGTTAGTGTTGGTGTTAGGGGTTAGTGTTGCTGTTAGTGTTAGGGCTTAGTGTTGGTGTAAGAGGTTAGTTTGGTGTTAGGGGTTAGTGTTAAGGGTTAGTGTTGGTGTTAGGGGTTAGTGTTAGGGGTTAGTGTTGGTGTTAGGGGTTAGTGTTGGTGTTAGGGGTTAGTGTTGCTGTTAGTGTTAGGGCTTAGTGTTGGTGTTAGGGGTTAGTGTTGCTGTTAGTGTTAGGGCTTAGTGTTGGTGTAAGAGGTTAGTTTGGTGTTAGGGGTTAGTGTTAGGGGTTAGTGTTAGGGGAGAGTGTTTACATTTACATTTCTGGTATTTGGCAGATGCTCTTATCCAGAGCGACATACAAAAGTGCTTTAAGTCTCTATCATTGAAAACATTAACACTGGTTCAGTAGATTACAGACTCAGGAGACCAGGAGCCTGAAATTGGATGTTTTTTTTGTAAACCATATAACAATATATAAATAGGGAAAGATAAGAGCTAGTTTAAGTGCTTCAGGAAAAGGTCGGTCTTAAGACGTCGTTTGAAGACAGTCAGAGACTCTGCTGTACGGACATCTAGGGGAAGTTCATTCCACCACCTCAGTGCAGAGAAGAGTCTAGATGAATATTTACCTTTTACCCTGAGAGATGGTGGGACCAGTCGGGCAGTGCTAGTGGACCGGAGGGAGCGAGGTGCAATGCGAGGAGAAATAAGATCTTTGAGGTCAGATGGTGCTGGTCCATTCTTGGCTTCGTAGGCAAGCATCAGTGTTTTGAATCTGATGCAGCTACCGGAAGCCAGTGGAGGAGCAGCAGTGGGGTGGTGTGGGAGAACTTAGGCAGAATGAAGACAAGTCACACCGCTGCATTTTGGATCATTTGCAGTGGACGAGTTGCATTCAGAGGAAGACCTGCCAGTAAAGAGTTGCAGTAGTCCAGTCTCGAAATGACCAGAGACTGAACAAGTACTTGAGTAGCCTGTGTGGATAGGAATGGTCAAATCCTTCTAATGTTGTACAGAAGAAACCGACATGGCAACATGGGAGGAAAAGGACAGTTGATTGTCCATGGTTACCCCAAGGTTGTGAGCAGTGGCTGAAGAGGAGATCATTGAGTTGTTCAGAGATAATCTAAGATCCTGGGCTGGGGATGAATCACCTTGGATGACCAGCAGTTCAGTTTTGCTGTGATTGAGTTTCAGCTGATGAGCGGTCATCCAAGATGAGATGTCTGCCAGACACGCTGAGATCCGATAAGAAGCCGTGGTATCTGAGGGAGGGAAGGAGAAGATAAATTGGGTGTCATCAGCATAGCAGTGGTATGAAAAGCCGTGTGAGGATATAACTTTGCCAAGAGTGTGAGTGTAGAGGGAGAAAAGGAGAGGACCAAGTACTGAGCCTTGTGGGACACCAGTAGAGAGTCTGCATGGAGCAGATGTCAATCCCTTCCATGTTACCTGATATGAGCGACCATCCAGGTAGGAAGCAAACCATTCCCATGCTGTTCCACAAATTCCAAGACTCCTGAGGGTGGACAAGAGAGTCTTGTGGTTAACTGTGTCAAATGCTGCAGAAAGGTGGAGGAGGATGAGGACTGATGAAGCTTGGCTGATCTAGCAGCATGTAGTTTCTCAGTGACCGCTAAAAGGGCAGTCTCTGTGGAATGTGCTGCTTTGAAGCCAGACTGGTTGGGATCATGGAGGTTATTCTGCAGGAGATAGTCAGACAGCTGATTATAAACAATTCATTCGAGAATATTTGAAAGAATGGAGAGGAGTGATACCGGTCTGTAATTGATGTCAGAGGGATCCAAAGCAGGTTTCTTCAGTATAAGGATAACTCCTGCTTTCTTAAAGGCAGTGGGTACCTGTCCTGATGTAATGGATCCATTGATGACTGTGGTGATGAAGAGCAGGAGGTCAGGTGAGATGGTCTGGAGCATAGTGGAAGGGATTGGATCCAGTGGGCAGGTGGTGGGATTGCAGGAGTGGATGATTTGTAGAATCTCTTCTGCTGCTATGGTTGAGAGATGCTTCAGTGAAGGAGTAGCTAAGTGTTGGTGTTAGGGGTTAGTGTTAGGGGTTAGTGTTGGTGTTAGGGGTTAGTGTTAGGGGTTAGTGCTTAGTGTTAGTGTGTGAGAAAGTCTTTTAATACATTAATTAATGAAATAAATATAGTAAATGTAGGAGTTTAACCCCTCCTCCTCATCACACATACACACACACACACACACATACACACAGTGATTAACACCAGAGCAAATAAAAGTTAGCGAGCTGTTTAGTGTAACTGCAGTTCTTCTCTCTGACGTGACTCAACTCACTGCGTGATTAAAGTGTCAGGGACTCGTAATTATCCAGCTAATAAATCTGTGTAAATGAGGAACGTTACCTGGAGAACATGAGCGTGGAGCTGGAACATCACAAATCGTCCTCTTACACACACTGGACTGATCTGGTCCATTATCATCTCACTACTGTTACATCACTGTTAAAGAAGAAAAACCTGAGAGAGAGATGGGGGAGACAGAGAGAGAGGGAGGGAGGGGGAGGGAGAGAGAAAGGGGGAGAGGGGGGAGAGGGAGAGAGTGTGGGGGAGAGAGAGAGAGGGAGAGAGGGAGGGATGGGGAGAGGGGGAGAGTGTGGGGGAGAGAGGGGTGGGGGAGGGAGAGAGAAAGGGAGAGAGAGAGAGAGAGTGTGGGGGAGAGAGAGAGATGGGGAGAGGGAGAGAGAGTGGGGTTAGAGAGAGAGAGGGAGAGAGGGGGGGAGAGAGGGGGGAGGGGGAGAGAGAGAGGGAGAGAGGGGGGAGAGAGGGGGGGAGAGGGAGAGAGTGTGGGGGGAGAGAGAGAGAGGGAGAGAGGGGGGAGAGAGGGGGGGGGGGAGAGAGGGAGAGAGGGGGGAGAGAGGGGGAGAGGGATAGAGAGAGAGAGGGAGAGAGGGGGGAGAGGGAGAGAGGGGGGAGAGAGAGAGAGAGTTGGGGGGAGGGGAGAGAGTGTGGGGAGAGGGAGAGAGAGTTGGGGGGAGGGAGAGAGGGGGAGAGGGAGAGAGAGAGGGGGAGAGGGAGGAGAGGGAGAGAGAGAGGGGGGGAGGGAGGGAGGGGGGGGGGGAGGGGGAGAGAGGGGGGAAGGGAGAGAGGGGGGGGGAGGGGGAGAGAGAGGGAGAGGAAGAGAGAGAGTGGGGAGAGGGGGAGAGAGAGAGGGGGAGAGGGGGAGAGAGGGGAGAGAGAGTGGGGGAGAGGGGGGAGAGGAGAGAGAGAGAGGGGGAGAGGGGGAGAGAGAGAGAGGGGGAGAGGGGGGAGAGGGAGAGAGAGTGGAGGGAGGAGAGAGGGGAGAGGAGAGGGGGAGAGAGGGGGGGAGAGGGAGAGAGAGTTGGGGGAGAGAGGGGGGGGAGAGGGAGAGAGAGTTGGGGGAGAGAGGGGGGGGAGGGAGAGAGAGTGGAGGGAGGAGAGAGGGGAGGAGAGAGAGGGGGGAGAGGGGGGGGGGAGTGGAGGAGAGAGAGGGGGGAGAGAGGGGGAGAGGGGGGGAGTGGAGGGAGAGAGAGGGGGGGAGAGAGGGGGAGAGAGGGGGGAGAGGGAGAGAGAGAGAGGGAGAGAGAGGGGGGGAGAGAGGGGGGAGAGGGAGAGAGAGAGAGAGAGGGAGAGAGAGAGGGGGGAGAGGGAGAGAGAGAGGGGGAGAGAGAGGGAGAGAGAGAGAGAGGGAGAGAGAGAGGGGGGAGAGGGAGAGAGAGAGAGGGAGAGAGAGAGTGTGTGTGTGTGAGACTCTCATCTGCTCATCCACCCTGAGATCATGATTATTATTATTATTTTATTGTTATTATTAATATTGTTGTTATTATTGTTGTTGTTATTATTGTTGTTGTTATTTGAAAAAAGATCATGCATGTGTTAATACCTGAACAGAAATAATAAGAGAATGTTTTGATTTTCTGCGGGTCAGTGAGATGAAGGCCGGTGTTTATGAAAGCTGCAGTGTGGACGCTCATGGGGTCAATTTAATCTGTTTGTAAATGACTAAAGAAGAAAAAGATGGTGAAGGAATGAGAGAGAGAGAGAGAGAGAGAGAGAGATGAAGAGAGAGAGAGAGAGAGAGAGAGATGAAGAGAGATTGAGAGAGAGAGAGAGAGAGATGAAGAGAGAGAGAGGGAGAGAGAGAGAGAGAGAGAGAGAGAGAGAGAGAGAGAGAGAGAGAGAGAGATGAAGAGAGAAAGAGAGAGAGAGAGATGAAGAGAGAGAGAGAGAGAGAGATGAAGAGAGAGAGAGAGAGAGAGATGAAGAGAGAGAGAGGGAAAGAGAGAGAGAGAGAGATGAAGAGAGAGAGAGAGAGAGAGAGAGAGAGAGAGAGAGAGATGAAGAGAGTGAGAGAAAGAGAGAGAGAGAGAGACAGAGAGAGATAGAGAGATGACATTTTACACAAGAACATGAAGCAGTGTGTGTAAGAAGAACCAGTGAAGAGATGCAGGAGATTTCAGATTTCCTCTGCAGTCGTGTCTGCACTACACAAAACTACACAACACAACACTACACAACACTACACACAACACTACACAACCCTACATAACCCTACACACAACACTACACAACACTACACACAACACTACACAACCCTACATAACCCTACACACAACACTACACACAACCCTACACACAACCCTACAAACAACTCTACACACAACACTACACAACCCTACACAACACTACACACAACACTACACAACCCTACACAACACTACACACAACACTACACACAACACTACACACAAAACTACACAACCCTACACAACACTACACACAACACTACACACAACACTACACACAACCCTACACACAACACTACACACAACACTACACAACCCTACACAACCCTACACACAACTCTACACACAACACTACACACAACACTACACAACCCTACACAACCCTACACACAACTCTACACACAACACTACACAACCCTACACAACACTACACACAACACTACACAACCCTACACAACACTACACACAACACTACACACAACACTACACAACCCTACACAACACTACACACAACACTACACACAACACTACACACAACCCTACACAACCCTACACAACACTACACACAACACTACACACAACACTACACAACCCTACACAACACTACACACAACACTACACAACCCTACACAACACTACACACAACACTACACACAACACTACACAACCCTACACAACACTACACACAACACTACACACAACACTACACACAAAACTACACAACCCTACACAACACTACACACAACACTACACACAACACTACACACAACACTACACACAACACTACACAACCCTACACAACCCTACACACAACTCTACACACAACACTACACAACCCTACACAACACTACACACAACACTACACAACCCTACACAACACTACACACAACACTACACACAACACTACACAACCCTACACAACACTACACACAACACTACACACAACACTACACACAAAACTACACAACCCTACACAACACTACACACAACACTACACACAACACTACACACAACCCTACACACAACACTACACACAACACTACACAACCCTACACAACACTACACACAACACTACACACAACACTACACAACCCTACACAACACTACACACAACACTACACACAACACTACACACAACCCTACACACAACACTACACACAACCCTACACAACACTACACACAACACTACACAACCCTACACAACACTACACACAACACTACACAACCCTACACAACACTACACACAACACTACACACAACCCTACACACAACACTACACAACCCTACACAACACTACACACAACACTACACACAACACTACACACAACACTACCCAACCCTACACAACACTACACACAACACTACACACAACACTACACACAACCCTACACACAACACTACACACAACACTACACAACCCTACACAACCCTACACACAACCCTACACACAACTCTACACACAACAATACACAACCATACACAACACTACACACGACACTACACAACCCTACACAACACTACACACAACACTACACAACCCTACACAACCCTACACACAACCCTACACACAACTCTACACACAACAATACACAACCATACACAACACTACACACGACACTACACAACCCTACACAACACTACACACGACACTACACAACCCTACACAACACTACACACAACACTACACAACCCTACACAACACTACAAACTACACTACACAACACTACACAACCCTACACGCAACACTACACAACACTGCACATAACACTACACACAACATTACACACAACACTGCACATAACACTACACACAACACTACACAACACTGCACACAAAACTACACAACACTACACACAACAATACACAACACTGCACATAACACTACACACAACACTACACACAACACTACACAACACTGCACAAAAAATACACAACACTGCACATAACACTACACACAACACTACACACAACACTACACACAACACTACACAACACTACACAACACTACACAGCACTGCACATAACACTACACACAACACTACACAACACTGCACATAACACTACACACAACACTACACACAACACTACACAACACTGCACATAACACTACACACAACACTACACACAACACTACACAACACTGCACAAAAAATACACAACACTGCACATAACACTACACACAACACTACACACAACACTACACACAACACAACACAACACTGCACATAACACTACAAACAACACTACACACAACACTACACAACACTGCACATAACACTACACACAACACTACACACAACACTACACAACACTGCAAATAACACTACACACAACACTACACACAACACTACACAACACTGCACAAAAAATACACAACACTGCACATAACACTACACACAACACTACACACAACACTACACACAACACAACACAACACTGCACATAACACTACACACAACACTACACACAACACTACACAACACTGCACATAACACTACACACAACACTACACACAACACTACACAACACTGCACATAACACTACACACAACACTACACAACACTACACAACACTGCACAAAAAATACACAACACTGCACATAACACTGCACACAACACTACACACAACACTACACAACACTGCACATAACACTACACACAACACTACACACAACACTACACAACACTGCACATAACACTACACACAACACTACACACAACACTACACAACACTGCACAAAAAATACACAACACTGCACATAACACTACACACAACACTACACACAACACTACACAACACTGCACATAACACTACACACAACATTACACACAACACTGCACACAACACTACACACAACACTACACAACACTGCACACAAAACTACACAACACTACACACAACACTACACAACACTGCACATAACACTATACACAACACTACACACAACACTACACAACACTGCACAAAAAATACACAATACTACACACAACACTACACAAGACTATACTACAATGCACAACACTACACAACACTGCACATAACACTGCACACAAAACTACACAACACTACACACAACAGTACACAACACTGCACATAACACTGCACACAAAACTACACACAACACTACACACAACACTACACACAACACTACACAACACTGCACATAACACTACACACATTACACACAACACTACACACAACACTGCACACAACACTACACAACACTACACACAACACTGCACTCAACACTACACAACACTGCACAAAAAATACACAACACTGCACATAACACTACACACAACACTACACACAACACTACACAACACTGCACAAAAAATACACAACACTGCACATAACACTACACACAACACTACACACAACACTACACACAACACTACACAAGACTATACTACAATACACAACACTACACACAACACTACACACAACACTACACAAGACTATACTACAATACACAACCCTACACAACACTACACACAACACTGCACACAACACTACACAACACTACACAACACTGCACACAACACTACACAAGACTATACTACAAGACACAACACTACACAACACTGCACATAACACTGCACACAAAACTACACACAACACTACACACAACACTACACAACACTGCACATAACACTACACACAACATTACACACAACACTGCACATAACACTACACACAACACTACACAACACTACACACAACACTGCACACAACACTGCACAAAAAATACACAACACTACACACAACACTACACACAACACTACACAAGACTATACTACAATACACAACACTACACAACACTGCACATAACACTGCACACAAAACTACACACAACACTACACACAACACTACACACAACACTACACAACACTGCACATAACACTACACACAACATTACACACAACACTACACACAACACTGCACAACACTGCACATAACACTACACACAACACTACACACAACACTACACAACACTGCACATAACACTACACACAACACTACACACAACACTACACAACACTACACAACACTGCACATAACACTACACACAACACTACACACAACACTACACAACACTGCACAAAAAATACACAACACTGCACAACACTGCACATAACACTGCACACAAAACTACACACAACACTACACACAACACTACACACAACACTACACAACACTGCACATAACACTACACACAACACTACACAACACTACACAACACTGCACAAAAAATACACAACACTGCACATAACACTACACACAACACTACACACAACACTACACAACACTGCACATAACACTACACACAACATTACACACAACACTGCACATAACACTACACACAACACTACACAACACTGCACATAACACTACACACAACATTACACACAACACTACACAACACTACACACAACACTGCACACAACACTGCACAAAAAATACACAACACTACACACAACACTTCACAAGACTATACTACAATACACAACACTACACAACACTGCACATAACACTGCACACAAAACTACACACAACACTACTCACAACACTACACACAACACTACACAACACTGCACATAACACTACACACAACATTACACACAACACTACACACAACACTACACAACACTGCACATAACACTACACACAACACTACACACAACACTACACAACACTGCACAAAAAATACACAACACTACACACAACACTACACACAACACTACACACAACACTACACAAGACTATACTACAATACACAACACTACACAACACTGCACATAACACTGCACACAAAACTACACACAACACTGCACATAACACTACACACAACACTACACAACACTGCACATAACACTACACACAACATTACACACAACACTACACACAACACTGCACATAACACTACACACAACATTACACACAACACTACACACAACACTACACAACACTGCACATAACACTACACACAACACTACACAACACTGCACAAAAAATACACAACACTACACACAACACTACACACAACACTACACAAGACTATACTACAATACACAACACTACACAACATTGCACATAACACTGCACACAAAACTACACACAACACTCACATAACACTACACACAACACTACACAACACTGCACATAACACTACACACAACATTACACACAACACTACACAACACTGCACATAACACTACACACAACATTACACACAACACTACACACAACACTGCACACAACACTACACAACACTGCACATAACACACAACATTACACACAACACTACACACAACACTGCACACAACACTACACAACACTACACACAACACTGCACACAACACTACACACAACACTGCACACAACACTACACAAGACTATACTACAATACACAACACTACACAACACTACACACAACACTACACACAAAACTACACACAACACTACACACAACACTACACAACACTGCACATAACACTACATACAACATTACACACAAAACTGCACATAACACTACACACAACACTACACAACACTGCACATAACACTACACACAACATTACACACAACACTACACACAACACTGCACACAACACTACACACAACACTACACAACACTACACACAACACTGCACACAACACTACACAACACTGCACACAACACTGAACACCACTACACAACACTACACAACACTGCACACAACACTACACACAACACTACACAACACTACACAACACTGCACACAACACTACACACAACACTACACAACACTGCACACAACACTACACACAACACTACACAACACTACACAACACTGTATTTCATTTTCATATCATTCAGTATATATCAGTTGTTCTTATCCAGAGTGATGTACAGGACTGCTTCCAGTCTCTCTCAGTGAATACATTAACATGAGGTTAGTAGGTCACAGACTCGGGAGAACATCAGACTAAACACTGAGTTTTGTACAGAAAACAAACAACAAACAACAAAGAGGGAAAGATAAGAGCTAGTGTAAGTGTTTCAGGAAGAGGTGGGTCTTAAGACGTCGTTTGAAGACGGTCAGTGACTCTGCTGTTCGGACATCTAGGGGAAGTTCATTCCACCACCTCAGTGCAGAGAAGAGTCTAGATGAATATTTACCTTTTACCCTGAGAGATGGTGGGACCAGTCGGGCAGTGCTAGTGGATCAGAGGGAGTGAGGAGCAGTGTGAGGAGTAATAAGATCTTTGAGGTCAGATGGTACTGGTCCATTCTTGGATTTGTAGGCAAACATCAGTGTTTTGAATCTGATGCAGCTTCAGGAAGCCAGTGGAGGAGCAGCAGTGGGGTGGTGTGGGAGAACTTAGACAGAATGAAGACAAGTCACACTGCTGCATTTTGGATCATTTGCAGTGGACGAGTTGCATTCAGAGGAAGACCTGCCAGTAAAGAGTTGCAGTAGTCCAGTCTCGAAATGACCAGAGACTGAACAAGTACTTGAGTAGCCTGTGTGGATAGAAATGGTCAAATCCTTCTGATGTTGTACAGAAGAAACCGACATGAGCGTGTCACATTGGCAACATGGGAGGAAAAGGACAGTTGATTGTCCATGGTTACCCCAAGGTTGTGAGCAGTGGCTGAAGGGGAGATCATTGAGTTGTCCAGAGATAATGCAATATACTGGGCTGGGGATGAATCACCTGGGATGACCAGCAGTTCAGTTTTGCTGGGATTAAATTTCAGCTGATGAGCGGTCATCCAAGATGAGATGTCCTCCAGACACGCTGAGATCCGGGTAGAAGCTGTGGTATCTGAGGGAGGGAAGGAGAAGATAAGTTGCGTGTCATCAGCATAGCAGTGGTATGAAAAGCCGTGTGAGGATATAACTTCAAATATAACTATAACTATAGAGAAAGAAAAGGAGAGGATCAAGTACTGAGCCTTGTGGTACACCAGTAGAGAGTCTGCGTGGGGCAGATGTCAATCCCTTCCATGTTACCTGATATGAGCGACCATCCAGGTAGGAAGCAAACCATTCCCATGCTGTTCCACAAATTCCAAGACTCCTGAGGGTGGACAAGAGAGTCTTGTGGTTAACTGTGTCAAATGCTGCAGAAAGGTGGAGGAGGATGAGGACTGATGAAGCTTGGCTGATCTAGCAGCATGTAGTTTCTCAGTGACCGCTAAAAGGGCAGTCTCTGTGGAATGTGCTGCTTTGAAGCCAGACTGGTTGGGATCATGGAGGTTATTCTGCAGGAGATAGTCAGACAGCTGATTATAAACAATTCATTCGAGAATTTTTGAAAGAATGGAGAGGAGTGATACCGGTCTGTAATTATTGATGTCAGAGGGATCCAAAGCGGGTTTCTTCAGTATAGGGATAACTCCTGCTTTCTTAAAGGTAGTTGGTACCTGTCTTGAGGTAATGGATCCATTGATGACTGTGGTGATGAAGAGCAGGAGGTCAGGTGAGATGGTCTGGAGCATAGTGGAAGGGATTGGATCCAGTGGGCAGGTGGTGGGATTGCAGGAGTGGATGATTTGTAGAATCTCTTCTGCTGCTATGGTTACTGACACTGAAGACTCCTTCACCACATCAAACACACACACACACACACACTCACACTGATACACAGTACTGACACTGGAGACTCTTTCACCACATCAAACACACACACACACACACACACACTGATACACAGTACTGACACTGGAGACTCCTTCACCACATCAAACATACACACACACACACACACTGATACACAGTACTGACACTGGAGACTCTTTCACCACATCAAACATACACACACACACACACACTGATACACAGTACTGACACTGGAGACTCCTTCACCACATCAAACACACACACACACACACACACACACACACACTGATACACAGTACTGACACTGGAGACTCCTTCACCACATCAAACACACACACACACACACACTCACACTGATACACAGTACTGACACTGGAGACTCCTTCACTACATTAAACACACACACACACACACACACACACACACTGATACACAGTACTGACACTGGAGACTCCTTCACCACATCAAACACACACACACACACACACACACACACACACTGATACACAGTACTGACACTGGAGACTCCTTCACCACATCAAACACACACACACACACACACACACACTGATACACAGTACTGACACTGGAGACTCCTTCACCACATCAAACACACACACACACACACACTCACACTGATACACAGTACTGACACTGGAGACTCCTTCACTACATTAAACACACACACACACACACACACACACACACACACACACACACACACTGATACACAGTACTGACACTGGAGACTCCTTCACCACATCAAACACACACACACACACACACACACACACACACACTGATACACAGTACTGACACTGGAGACTCCTTCACCACATCAAACATACACACACACACACACACACACTGATACACAGTACTGACACTGGAGACTCCTTCACCACATCAAACACACACACACACACACACACACACACACACTGATACACAGTACTGACACTGGAGACTCCTTCACCACATCAAACATACACACACACACACACACACACACACACTGATACACAGTACTGACACTGGAGACTCCTTCACTACATTAAACACACACACACACACACACACACACACACTGATACACAGTACTGACACTGGAGACTCCTTCACTACATTAAACACACACACACACACACACTCACACACACTGATACACAGTACTGACACTGGAGACTCTTTCACCACATCAAACATACACACACACACACACACACTGATACACAGTACTGACACTGGAGACTCCTTCACTACATTAAACACACACACACACACACACACACTCACACACACACACACACTCACACTGATACACAGTACTGACACTGGAGACTCCTTCACCACATCAAACACACACACACACACACACACACTCACACACACACACACACACACACTGATACACAGTACTGACACTGGAGACTCCTTCACTACATTAAACACACACACACACACACACACACACACACACACACACACACACACACACACTGATACACAGTACTGACACTGGAGACTCCTTCACTACATTAAACACACACACACACACACACACATACTGATACACAGTACTGACACTGGAGACTCCTTCACTACATTAAACACACACACACACACACACACACACACTGATACACAGTACTGACACTGGAGACTCCTTCACCACATCAAACACACACACACACACACACACACACTGATACACAGTACTGACACTGGAGACTCCTTCACCACATCAAACACACACACACACACACACACACTGATACACAGTGCTGACACTGGAGACTCCTTCACCACATCAAACACACACACACACACACACACACACTGATACACAGTACTGACACTGGAGACTCCTTCACTACATTAAACACACACACACACACACACTGATACACAGTACTGACACTGGAGACTCCTTCACCACATCAAACACACACACACACACACACACACACACACACACACACACACACACACTGATACACAGTACTGACACTGGAGACTCCTTCACCACATCAAACACACACACACACACACACTGATACACAGTGATGACACTGGAGACTCCTTCACCACATCAAACACACACACACACACACACACACACACACACACACTGATACACAGTACTGACACTGGAGACTCCTTCACCACATCAAACACACACACACACACACAAACACACTGATACACAGTACTGACACTGGAGACTCCTTCACCACATCAAACACACACACACACACACACACACACACACACACTGATACACAGTACTGACACTGGAGACTCCTTCACCACATCAAACACACACACACACACACACACACACTGATACACAGTACTGACACTGGAGACTCCTTCACCACATCAAACACACACACACACACACACACACACACACACACACTGATACACAGTACTGACACTGGAGACTCCTTCACCACATCAAAAACACACACACACACACACACACACACACTGATACACAGTACTGACACTGGAGACTCCTTCACCACATCAAACACACACACACACACACACACACACTGATACACAGTACTGACACTGGAGACTCCTTCACCACATCAAACACACACACACACACACACACACACTCACACACACACACACACACTGATACACAGTACTGACACTGGAGACTCCTTCACCACATCAAACACACACACACACACACACACACACACTGATACACAGTACTGACACTGGAGACTCCTTCACCACATCAAACATACACACACACACACACACACACACTGATACACAGTACTGACACTGGAGACTCCTTCACTACGTTAAACACACACACACACACACACTGATACACAGTACTGACACTGGAGACTCCTTCACCACATCAAACACACACACACACACACACACACACACTGATACACAGTACTGACACTGGAGACTCCTTCACTACATTAAACACACACACACACACACACACACACACACACTGATACACAGTACTGACACTGGAGACTCCTTCACCACATCAAACACACACACACACACACACACACACACACTGATACACAGTACTGACACTGGAGACTCCTTCACCACATCAAACACACACACACACTCACACACACACACACACACTGATACACAGTACTGACACTGGAGACTCCTTCACCACATCAAACACACACACACACTCACACACACACACACACACTGATACACAGTACTGACACTGGAGACTCCTTCACCACATCAAACACACACACACACACACACACACACACTGATACACAGTACTGACACTGGAGACTCCTTCACCACATCAAACACACACACACACTCACACACACACACACACACTGATACACAGTACTGACACTGGAGACTCCTTCACTACATTAAACACACACACACACACACACACACTGATACACAGTACTGACACTGGAGACTCCTTCACCACATTAAACACACACACACACACACACTCACACACACTGATACACAGTACTGACACTGGAGACTCCTTCACCACATCAAACACACACACACACACACACACACTCACACTGATACACAGTACTGACACTGGAGACTCCTTCACTACATTAAACACACACACACACACACACACACTGATACACAGTACTGACACTGGAGACTCCTTCACCACATTAAACACACACACACACACACACTCACACTGATACACAGTACTGACACTGGAGACTCCTTCACCACATCAAACACACACACACACACACACACACACACACTGATACACAGTACTGACACTGGAGACTCCTTCACCACATCAAACACACACACACACTCACACACACACACACACACTGATACACAGTACTGACACTGGAGACTCCTTCACCACATCAAACACACACACACACTCACACACACACACACACACTGATACACAGTACTGACACTGGAGACTCCTTCACCACATCAAACACACACACACACACACACACACACACTGATACACAGTACTGACACTGGAGACTCCTTCACCACATCAAACACACACACACACTCACACACACACACACACACTGATACACAGTACTGACACTGGAGACTCCTTCACTACATTAAACACACACACACACACACACACACTGATACACAGTACTGACACTGGAGACTCCTTCACCACATTAAACACACACACACACACACACTCACACACACTGATAC